>NC_079453.1:18335567-18487171 GCF_903798145.1 Danio aesculapii
TTGACCACTCCTTCGGCAGATGCACACCTTATTACGCACCACTCCTTCGGCTGATGCACACCTTATTACGCACCACTGTTAGCACAGTGACCACTCCCACGGGAGATGCAACTTATTATGCACCACTGCTAGCGCAGTGACAGCTCCCACTGGAGACGCACTGCTAGTGCAGTAACAGCTCCCACTGAAGATCCCACACCTTATTATGCACCACTGCTAATGCAGTGACAGCTCCCACTGGAGACGCACTGCTAGTGCAGTAACAGCTCCCACTGGAGACGCACTGCGAGTGCAGTGACAGCTCCCACTGCAGACGCACTGCGAGTGCAGTGACAGCTCCCACTGCAGACGCACTGCGAGTGCAGTGACAGCTCCCACTGGAGACGCACTGCAAGTGCAGTGACAGCTCCCACTGGAGACGCACTGCGAGTGCAGTGACAGCTCCCACTGCAGACGCACTGCGAGTGCAGTGGACAGCTCCCACTGGAGACGCACTGCGAGTGCAGTGACAGCTCCCACTGCAGACGCACTGCGAGTGCAGTGACAGTTCCCACTGCTAGTGCAGTGACAGCTCCCACTGGAGACGCACTGCTAGTGCAGTAGCAGCTCCCACTGGAGACGCACACCATTATAATGCACAGCGACCGCACCCACCAGAGACGCAATCATTATTGATATAGAAATCATATCACAACACTGCAGATTACTGCCTCAACAGTGGCGGCTCCTTCTGGAGTACACATTTACATTTCATCACTGCCAAGCATTAACAGCTCCCAAGGAGTCACATCTGCATCACTGCACCCACCGGAGCCATTTTTCACTCTTTCCCAATGCGGTACAGCACCCCTCCAAATTTTCAAGGCTAGCATTTTGGGAGAGACCATGATATCTGTCTGGTTGCTGTCCTTCTATAAATTGCATCTTTGGGGAGCATTCTGAAGCCGGGCTAGACACTGCGCTCGGACCCTAACTCTCTCTATCCTGATAAGGGAAATAACACGAGTTAGGGTGTCTTCCCGAGCGCTCTCCCCGGACAGCACACCAAATATGCATATTCTATTAAGTCAAATATCTGTGAGTGTGAACTCGTGAACTGAGTGTTTGATAAGTAATGGACACAATATGATTGTTATTGAGTGTCTAACACTATATATTCATACAGATATCAGAGAAAGTTCAAGACAGAAAGAGACTGAGAGAGCATCACCACCCTGGCCAGGCTTAGAGAGATGATCATGATGAGCAGGTAACAGATTAACTCTAACTCTATGGGCCCTATCATACTCCCATACTTTCTGTTTTGCACCACGTTGTTTAAATAGTAAATCCATGTGCGCTACTTTGTGGACTCATGGGTGTTCTGGTCCAAAATAGAGGTGTGTTAAGGTGTATTGTTGGCACATTGCTGAAGGTTGTTTTCAATCATTTGGTTCTGGTGACGCACAAAATTTAGACGGAGGGCAGGAACTAAAAACTGAATGGGAGTCATAGAGGAAAGTGTATTTTTGTGATTTATACCATATTTCTATCTTTCTGTATAAGATATAAATAGAAAATAAGCACATATGTTGGGCATGATCCTTATATCATGAAGAGGGCCGAGTTTTGTACTCAACTAAAATATGTTTGCCTGTCATCGAGGCAGTAGACACTATAAGCTATTATATCACATGAAAAAATAAATACTTTAATTAATTAAACTGTCATAGTAATTGTTGCTGTGGGAAGACTACTGTAGTAATAAACAAATTATTTAAAAGGCTTCTCTTCTCTACGCTATAATCATACACGATCACAATGCAGCAGTATTACAGTTTATTAGTTTACTATGCTACAGTATTTGGTAGAATTCATTAACTTCAGTAGCATTCATTGTTCAATAAGAGTTCTACACATTATACACTTTACTATGTGGTTCAAAAACATCTTTTATTATAAATTACTATAGTTTTTCCCCATGTGGATGTTCCAGACATCACAAAATAACAGATGAAAGCAGACAAAAGCATGGACGCATAGTCTACATTATTATTTATTTATTTTTGTAAGGAGGTAAAGTGCTCCACAATAATAATCGTCTAGTTTTGTCCAGTAAACTTACCATTAACAAACATTCACCGCTTCTGCGCATATAGACGTTAATGTTACAGGTGTTTATTCTGCCAAACGCCAGTAAAGACTTGGATTAATGCAAAACAAGCCAGAGATTTCATTACAGCGATTACATGGCAGAGTACGTTATTTATCTTTTCTTTGATATTGTATAAGTGTGCTGGTGTTTGTATCTGATTTTATATAACACATTAATATATTTATACACACAGCTAGGCCTGTATATAATCTTTATTGGTGCTGTTACGAATTATAGCGTTCAAAAAAAGTTTGTACACATAGATGTTGAGTAAATGTTTATCACACGCCACCTTTTTTACATTTCTTGAACTTTTACCACTTTATGAGCAAAAGCTTTTGAAAGTCTATAAAAGCTGTTCGGCATTTCTTTATATTAGCCACTTTAAACTATTAGAAACAACATAAAACAAATATTTTAATGTTCTGGTAGCGAATCTTATGAAGAACCACTTCCTGCCCTCCATCTGAGTCACGTGTCAGCAATGACGTCATGTGAAAACAACCTATTTTGAGAACCTGAAACAGCCTGCGCAATAAACCTAGGGCTGTGACGGTGACGATTTTTTACTACCGGGGTGGGAAATCACCAACAACTGCCGGTGGTGGGGGGGGGGGGGGGGGGTTATATAGCCTTTAAAACGTGCACGCGGCGGCAGAGATGCTCTCTAATTTCACACAGGAGAAAACTGGACTAGTGGATTTCATGAAGGCCAACAGCCTAATTCATTTCATGTTTTGGTTAATTAAATCTGAAAATACAACTCTCTTGAGCTCTAAATGGAAAGAAACGCTAAAAAAATTTGTTGTTAAATAAATTTCAGCAGAGACGCAGCTGCCAGTCATTTTATGTTTTTTAGTTAGAAATAAAAAGGTTTAGTTGGACACTGCACAGTCCCTCAGTAGTCCACACTATAAATAATATTATCATTTATTATATTCATTATTATTACAATTAAGCTATACAGTTGACAAAACGCAGAACCCTTTTGAATGTTTGCTTTAATTTTGACATTGATAAAGTGCACTTTAATGGTTGTGTAAAGAAACATCCCATTATGAGGCAGCAGTCTCAAGTTAGGACACTTAAAAATATCTTTAAAGATGATCAGCCTGCGAAGTCAAGTTTGCAGTGTTATAAAGTGAAATAGGTATATAGTGCGTGATGTGGATTTGAAAATATAATGTAGACCTATTTTGATGGCTTTAATACAGTTAGAATATCTTTGTTTGTTTGTTTTTTACTTGTAAGCTTATTGCCTTCAAATGAAAATGTAACCTGAAAACAAGTTATTAAAATAGGCTAAATAGATAAATAAAATCACAAGTAGGCCTAAAGCCTAATTTTTTATTATTATTATTTTTTTACAAATGCCAACCGGACAATTTCACGAAAAAAAACCCACTTATGATAGCATAACATACATTTTATTTTTACATTTAAAATTATAATAAAAGTTGTGCCTATTGAGTTGCGTGTTATCCATGCCTAACCAATTTTCACGGTAATAACTGAGAACTTTTTTTCGTTGAGGTCGCAGCCCTTTCTGTTGAGCGGGTGAAGGCAATGACCAATCATAAAGGTGTAAGACCTCAATTGACAGCGCTCAAAAAGCAAGCAGGATAATGTTTACATTAGTTTATTTGCTATAAATGCTCATGCTGTCTTCTGTGCATGTACTGGAGTTTTGTTTGATACATTCAGAAAGAGTGTTTTCTTGAGCAGATCAAATTAAGGGTACAGTTCATATATCTGACTGCTGTTTTTAAGAACAAAACTGTATTACAAATCAAATATAAATATTAATATATTTATAGATTTTAATAAAAAAAAATCTTGTGTTGTGAAGAAAAAATCTAATTATGTATGGAAAGCATCGTCAATGCACCGAGACATCGAATTGAACCAAATCAATGGCATGATAATCATAACAGAACTGAACCTAGGACCAGTGTAGGTTCACATCCCTAGTATCTTGCTTCATTATTCCGCCGCCATTATTTCTCGGAAAGCAGGTTTCTCTACACCGCGAAGCGGCGCATTCTCAACTATCAAATATGTATGTATGTGTATATATATATATATGCAATCAAGCTCATAAACACATAAACAGAAAAAAGGGATCTGAATAATGTAGTTATTCAGATAATTGATGACCTTTTTCTATACAGATATAACTTGTGATAATCTGATGTTTATTTTCTTGTGTTACAGAGTTATCTAGAAGGCAGAAATGTAGACGTGAGCATGACGAGGCATATTATTCCAACTTGGATGGTTTGCAGTTTGATTATATACAGCTTAGACTTTCAGGCTTATAGAGTTCAGTAATTAATAAGTCAGTTTTTAGTTTATATATCACAAGCGGTCTCTTTTCTTTACCCAGAAAGCCCTGACTCCCACACAGACCAAAGAAAACAGAACGTCTAAGACTGGTAATGGAAATGGTAAGATTGTTAGCTATGTTATTCAGATAATTGATGAACTTTTTCTATACAGATTAGGGATGTCCCGGTCCGGTATTTTTGCCCTCGAGTCAGAGTCCTTTGATTTCGAGTATCTACCGAAACCTGATCCGATACTTCAATAATAATAGAATAACTTTAAGGTTACAGTTACATTTTAGGTTACCTTATTAACTAATTTAAAGTCTCTAGGATGCATACTTTATCCTCATGCTGGTTGATCTCAACTCTTCAGCATTTTGAGTTATTTTGTTGTCACACTCCAACTAATTGATAATACCATTAATTGACAACAAATGTCTATCAATGATTATCAATTAAGGCTGTGATGGTAACGGATTTTCTGTTATCGCGGTGTTGAAGCAAGAAATCATGCGGTATGTCGGTTACCCGCACACACACATATATATATATATATATATAAAAATAAAATCGCTCCACTGAAAATAAGCAGTTTTAACGCTGTAATTTCTATATCCCAGTCCCTTTATCAACATGTTTAATGCAAGTCATTATTTTAAAGATTATAACTTGAGAATATGATTTACCTCAGCGCTGCACTTTTGTCCTTCGCCCTCGCGCTGAGTTCAGGTGACGGAGTGTTGTGAAGTAGTTAAACTCTCCTCAGTTTAATTTACAGTGTCAAACTGGCACAGGAATATCAGTATATTAATATAGGCTTTGCTAAAATGCTGGTCAAATGTAGGTCTTTTTTTACAGAAGCTATACAGAAGCGCGAGCTGTGACCACGGTGATGAGGCAACAATCGCATATATGTTGACTTATTTAAAGTAGGCTATATGCTATAATAATTGTGTGTAAAGACTTTTTTTTAAAAATGTAGCTAATATATCACAGGGGTTTGTGTAGCAGCAATTACAGTGGAGCATAATCCTTTTTTCCAGAGGAGCGAAACAAACACTGCACAGTTGTGTTTCAATTCATATATTTTTTACAATTAACGCATTTAGTTTTGTACAATTTGTATCTTAGTTTTTGTCGGTCAGTAATCTACAAAATAAACAATAATAACTAATAAACTTTGAGGTGAAGCGATGTGCCTCAGGGCCTATCTACTGAAAGGGTTACATACAACCTTAACGTCCCTGCTATGTAGCGCATATATAGCCTATATATACTCCATTTTAGATAACCCTTTCAATAGATAGACCTCATCAATGACATATTAAGCATGGACATTTAAAGGATAAGTTATGCTTTGCGCTGTGAGATGCGTCCATGACTTTACACATTCAAGTAATAATCAAGTGTGCGCAGGTTATGTACCTTATGGAGTCACTCTCTTAATATTGGATATTTAAGAAGCAGAAAACGCTGTTATGAAACAAACTCTCTTATATCTGCTGGTGCTGATATTAATACGCAGATCTCGGTTATGCTGGTGCAGCCGTTAATACACGGTTCAGGTAATCAAAAAGCCAGCTCGCCTACATGATGTTTAATTATGGGTGGGTCGCAGGTGGATAAGTTCAATCATTGGTTATGCAGACCACTTTGCCTAAAATATCAGAAAGTTCAAACTCTGATTAAACTAAAGCGAAACTGACCGATCAATGGATGTTTGTCATAAAGAGTGTTAATATAGGCTGCTATTTTATTTTTGATACAGTTAACAAAGATTCAATATTCCAAACTGAATATTTCACTTTTATTTTATTTATATTACGATTGTATTTAACAGACCAGTTTGTGTTTTAGCCGCGGCATATAGCGGACCCTGAGGCACATCGCTTCACCTCAAAGTTTATTAGTTATTCTTGTTTATTTTGTAAATAACTAACCCACAAAAACAAAGATGCAAATTGTACAAAACAAAATTCGTTCAAAGAATATTTTTCTTCCAACAAAAATATCTGAATTGTATATTCTTGTGCGTCCCCATCCGCTACACAACTGTGTAGTGTTTGTTTCGCTCCACGGGAAAAAAGGATTTAATTAATGCTCCACTGTAATTGCTACACAACCCCCTGTGATATATTAGCTACATGTTTTTATAAATGTCTTTACACAAAATTATTATATAGCCTATAGCCTACTTTAAAGGGCACATAGTTTACCTCTTTTTTTATGATTTAATATTAATATTATGGTTGTTCTGAGTGTGCCAGTTTAGGTTCAGTTTAAAACACAATTCAGATTGTTTTATTATAATGTGTTAAAAAGTGTCATGTTGGGGGCGTGTCCACAGCTCGCTGATTTATGGGTGTGTTGCTTCACATGTAAATTAGTTTCGGCTTCCCGCCCAACGTAACAAGGGGGCGGGGCCATGAGCTCACCCGCTCTGTGTTTGCAACAGAGGCAGACTGAGAGGAGAGGATCAGCATTCAGTCGTACATGTACAACTCTGACACAGACCAAGCAGAGAGTACAAAATCATTTGTGTCTTTGTACAGTTTTACAGCCAACTGTGTGCTAGTTTCAAGTGCCGAGCTTGTACACAGAAACTAATAACCACGCACACTGAATTAACTTTGACTGAGGCACCGGATGCGCCGCTCGAAGCTGCGACACGGCACACCAGACACTCTCTGTGGCGCAGCAGAAACATGAAGTGTCCCGAATCGTCGCGCCACGCATTTTTTTATTCTAAACATAGGTTTCTGCAGCGGTCCGCGGCACCCAGCCGTCGACTTGAGTGTACCCTGATAGAAACCGATGTTTAGATCTCTAAAACGCATGCTAGTTAAGATCACAGGGAGCTTCTGGGATCGTGAGAAATGCAAACGGCTGAAGTATAAGGTAGACTCAATGAGAAGTACACGTTTGCAAACCTACCTAAAGATACAACCAATAATTCTGATTAGAGCAATAATGTGGAGAATATTGCTCTTGTGTTGAGCCCAATGAGCCTTGCATCTAAAAATAGAGCTAGCGTGTTCCTTTAGTGATATCGCTTCCACTCACGCTGAAAATGGCGGACGTGAATCATCAAACTGAGGATATGATGACGCGCCTGTCAATCAATATTGGTGGGTTGGGGGACCGCTCCAATGTAAAGTTGCAGTCGGTTTGAACACCGCTCCAATTGGTCCACCGTTTTTTATGTTGTTAAATTGAAAAAAAAGCACTGGGTGTGCTTATATCACCCCAATATGACGGTCTATACACCATACATGCACATATGGCTGTCTAAACAGCTTGAAAAGTAGATTTTTTACCATAGGTGCCCTTTAAATAAGTCAAAATATATGCGATTGTTGCCTCATCAACGTGGTCGCAGCATGCGCGTCTGTTTATAGCTGTAAAAAAAGACCTACATTTGACCAGCATTTTAGCAAAGCCTATATTAATATACTGATATTCCTGTGCCAGTTTGAGAGTTTAACTACTTCACAACACTCCGTCACCTGAACTCAGCGCGAGGGTGAAGGAGAAAAGTGCAGCGCTGAGGTAAATCATATTCTCAGGTTATAATCTTTAAAATAATGCCTTTTATTAAACATGTTGATAAAGGGATTGGGATATAGAAATTAAAGCGGTGCGTTAAAATGCTTATTTTCTGTGGAGCGATTGATTTGAGTTAGTAGGCCTGCTTTATTAAAATAAGCTTCAAATAAAAACAGCCTATGCTGGTTATTAAAAAGGATTCAGTGATTTCGTTTTGTAATCTAAATTTGTAATTTAGGTGTAAAATACTCAGGGCAGGCCTTTTATTCCTTATATTTAGTTTATTCAGTTTTTCTATACAATCCTGAAAGATTCACAAGCAAAAATAAATACTAAACTAAAATGGGCGGTGATGACGGTAATAGCCACATCACCGCGGTTGACATCTCATTATGGCGGTAAGGTGGTGATGCGGTTATTGTCACACCCCTATTATCAATTTTATGGATTAGTTTTAGGATCCCTATTATTTAGACATTTTGTGATGTGTACTACATCAATATTTAAAATATATGCTCATAAAGCAAAAACATGAACCCTCATAGAAATTGAAATGATTGTCTCTCTGTCATCTTTACTACACTCAGTCATATAATTTTCTAAAAGCTACGAAAGCTACCACTGATGCTAAAATACCTAGCACTGCCTCCACTGATATTACTGCTCTTACTACTACTATATTACTACATTCTTCAGTTTAGGTGTTGTTCAGTTCACATGTAAAATAATGCAATACACAAGGACTATAATAGATGTATACATAGTGATTTTATTGTTATTATCCCTCCAGCAAAGTCATACTTACTTAATATACATGTTTACTTATGACTGATGGAATCATGTGCTTTTCTGATTCTTTTCTGTAGGTTCTTCCAGGCAGAGCGTTCAGAAAAGGCCCTGGAGTGATGCTGAAAAAAAGTGGTTTGGCGACAGCAAGGGACCTGCATAACACTAATGAAAGTTCCTGGGAAAGACAAATGTTTAAAGTGCCTACAGAAAGAACCAGTGCTTCAATCCAGGGGCTGGAGAGATGTCAAAATCATGTTTACAATGTAATCTAATCAAAAAGAAGAAACTGATTGATAAATTTCTGTTCTTTAAAGAAGTAAAGTAACCTTTAACTATCCTCTCTCCCTCTTAAATTCATCCTGATTTTCTGACTCTTTATTCTGCACAACAAACAGAACTTTACGTTTTTCTTCCTTTAGTTTTGCCATCCAGATGTGTACTTTTAGAGCTGACTATGTTGTTAGATGTTGGGCTTGTGAACCTGTTTTTGACAGGTATTCTGTGTCGATTTTTTTATTAAATAAAATATTTCTGTTATAAATAAATTACCATCTTCTCTGATTTCTAATTTTGGAGCTTGTATTGTGGTGCTTGTCAAAAAACCGGTTTTGTTTCTCTATACTTTTTATCTAAGTTGGAATTTCACTCAACTGCTAAAACTAAAATAAACTTGTGACCAAGACCATGTCTGAGATTAGAGTGGTTTTTTATCATCAGCGTAAACTTTAACTGCAGTTTTTTTTGTCTTGTTTTCTGTTCCAACTGCTCAAACTCACAGTGCGGCTCATATCACAGATTTTAATTCAGCTGCTATTCTTTATCATAATATAAGCCGGTTAGAGAATTTAATAAAAATGTTGTTTTGAAAGTACCCTGAAGATATCAACAGATTAACAAACTAATATTGGGTAACACTTTATTTTAAGGTGTCCTTGTTACAAATGTTACATGTACGCAAACCATAATCCTAACTATATAGTAAGTGCATGTAGTTAATTACTATTACTTGGTATTTAAATGTATAATAATGCTGTAACAAGGACACCTTAAAATAAAGTGTAACCAAATATTGTTTTTAAACAATTATGAGTTATTTATCATCTATACTGTCATGCAACATGCATTAAAAGCAATATCTACTGTAAAAAAATAAATATGAAAACATGCAACAGTAAACAGCTGACAAATCTCTGGAAAAAAATACAACAAGTATTATTATTAGCCTGCTTTATAAGGTGTTTGCATGGAGCAAGTGTCATCATGACTGACTTTCTTTAGTCAAACGCGACCAAAGAAGCATTGTTTACTGTATCATCATTTAGTGAATCATCAGTTTGCAGTGAGTCGATACTCCTGAAGTGCTGCGGCGCGCATGGATTCGTCATTTGGTCTCTTACTCAGTTTACGCAGCAGTTCAGATGAACGCGAGATGGACAGACATCATTCCTCCATGATGAATGAATTACAGTTAACCCGCAGCTCACGTGCGTTCCGTAGAGAAAGATCTGTGTGGATGGAATCAACCTCGAGCCGTTTCATCACTCATTATAGTAAGTTCATTTCTTAAATCAACCAAATGTTGTCAGGGTTCGTGTTTATGGACACACAAAAATAGAAATGAGTGTCAATGACCATGACCGACCTAATGAAATGGCCATTGTGTGATATAGCAGAGTTTCCTTAGTCGAGACTATATTATCCAATCATATGAAATCAGCAGGCTATTAACAAAATATATCCGCATTTTGAACCGTTTGAGTAATTAAAATGATAATCAAACTAATTATTCCGTGATTAAAAGTGTTATTTGGACTAAAATCAGCATCTCTGATCACTTTTAATAAGCGCTACCCATAACCGTCAAACTGAAATCTGCCTAGTAACAGTGCGGTCCTCGCAACTCCTCTCCCGACCTCACCATTTCTGTGAACATGGTGTTTTTACAGATTTAAAGTCATTTCCTGGTTGTCTGCTCCCCTCTAGTGGCACTACTATTTTTTTTATTTTCCTAGCATTAACAGAAAGGGGGGTCCTCACAACATGCTACTGGGTCATGGCCCTCACAAGTATAGCAAAACACGTATGTGTGTGTGTGTGTGTGTGTGTGTGTGTGCGTGTGTGTGCGCGTGCGTGCGGAAAATAATTTGAGCTCTTTGCATCAAACGAGAGGAAGACCAAAGAAAAAAACAAAACAAAGCGATAAAATCACAGAAAAGTCTGGTAAGTAAACGAACTTTCTTACCAAATGGTAACACATTACAATACGAGACATGTAACGTCAATGGTTGATCTTAATATTAGGTCATAGTAATAGTTATTAGTTTACTAACATGAACAAACAATGAAAAATTCATTTATTAAAGTTTTTATTTTATTAATATTATTAATGAAAATACAGTTGATTGTTGTTAGTTAATGTTAACCAGCACAACTTTACATTTTTATAATACATTAGTAAATGTGGCACTAATTGATAAATGATGTTTAATGTTTGTAAATGCATTACCTAACATGAACCATGATTCCCGTAACATTACTGTATAGTTAATGGGTCTATTTTGCTGTAAGTTAAAAAGTTAAGTAACGGATTAGAACGTTATTTTTAGTATTTATAAGTATTTGTTAACATTTGTAATTAAACAAAGCTGTCAACTGTTGTTATTAGCTCAATTCCATTAAGTAATATTTTAAAAACAATATATTATTTATGAATTTACTGTTTGTTATAGTTTAACCATTTAAATTAACATTAACTATTAATGTATGCTGTAGAAGTATGTTTCATGTAATCATAGTTACCTAATGTCAACAAATACATCACTATTAAGCATTAAAATTTGACCTGCATTTTAAATGTCATTTTCTAGATAAACCTACTGCAGAAGCCCCTACTTTGTCTATAGCTTTGGCTAAAGCTAAGGCAGAAATTGAAACCTGGAGGGTGAAATGTCAGCACCTGGAAGACAAAATAAATGACTTGACAAAAGAGAGAGACTACCTGAGAGAACAGCTGTCAGATGGTAAAGTTGTTGTGAATGTTTAATGTTGTTTTAATGTTAAAGTGCCACATTAAACATATTGTGAGTTCAGGAAAAAGTAAATGATTTTAAGCTTACTTGAGATGTAACAAGAATTGATCATATAGCCTTGCAGTGAAGTTAACATGTGACAAATAAGGCATGCTGTATATAAGTGTTAACATATTTCCTTTTTTAATGTAAGCCATCAAGATGGAAAACATACAGTCGGTGAGAGTTCAAAGTGGCTATTACCGCCATGGCTTATACCGCCGCCGTTTGAAATAAATGCTGCTCTGTTTTTAGTGTAAGACCGCAGTTTGTGAAAAAGCCGCCAGGGGGCGCAAAGGGACGGGATGCGAACGGAAAGAAATAGCCTTTACAGCAACTCTCTCTCTCTCTCTCTCTCTCTCTCTCTCTCTCTCTCTCTCTCTCTCTCTCTCTCTATATATATATATATATATATATATATATATATATATATATATATATATATAATTATGTATTTATTTAATTATATATAATTATAAATATATTCTTAATAAACTTCCCAGCCACAAATATTAAAAAAACACAACTTGTATTAAAACTGGGCGAGGATTAGAAAGAATACGATGCTTGTTATATAATTTAAAATGTTATTCCTCTTGTCCAATTTCTTTATGCACATTTTTTCACTCGCTACTCTGCCAGGAACTTCGCCGCTAGAGAGCACCTTCAAAAATCTCAATCTCATGGCTCATTCTTCAGATGTTGAAAAAAAAACTGCGTCTCTCCGCCTTTTGTTTTCTATTCATATTTTAAATTCTTTGCCAGAAAAACTAACATGTTGACTTTGTTCGGTTTAAACGGAGACTTATTTGAGATTACAATGTTTCCAGCAGCACTGAGACGTGTGCCTGTAGCGCATGCAGATACTGTGGCAAAGAGGGTATCTTGCTCCGCCGCCTGCATTTCTCGGAAACCAGCTCTACATCGCGGAGCGGCGCGTTCTCAACTACCAAATATGCTGCTCCATTTCTCATCAACGTCTACTATTTATCAGTTTCTCTTTTGTATTTGGCCATTTTTGAAAAGGCCTCTCTGCCATACCTGGCTGGACTAGCTGGGCATTTGCGTTCAGTAGATGACACCGGAGCTGGCTCCGCATTCCATGGGCTGGGTGACATGACCGCAGCTCTGGAGGTTCGACGTGTTTGTCCATTTAACACTTATTTTTCTAAACAAGCCCAACAAATAGCTTCATCCTAATTATTGATTCGCCTTTCTCGTTCGCCACGAATCCAAAATGTTTCCAGATTGGCGCTGAGCGAGCATAAGCAGAGCGTAAAACACTGGCTGCAGTCAGTAAACAATTTAACAGATGCCCCGTCTGCAGCCAAACTTTAAAAATGTATAAAGCATATTTTAATCGTTTAACTGATACCATTCATCGTTTACAAACGTGCCCTTTCGGTTATTGCTTAATCGGTTATTTTGAGCATCCCCAACTAAACCGCATGTGCAAGCTCTATTTTTTTTTTTCTCTCACGGCCGCACGCCGGAGATCCGGCATGGTGCCGGAATACTTTAAGCCCTGGTAAGATCATGTTTATTACTAAGAAAACTAAATCAAAATTATATTTTAATTGAACACATCTGATCACATAAGGTACGCACAGAAAAGTCTGTTTAGTGTTGTGGAAAGGCAAAGCTGAATATCTGTGGTTAAACTGCCACCCAGCGGTCAAAAGCTGCTGGCGCACCAAGTACCGCTGTCGCCGCGGTATGAATGGCGCCATAAGGAACACATTGAAGTAGTAACATCTGTACATGTCAAAAATAAAGAGAACCCTGCAGACATGCCCAAAAGAACAAAACATTCTTTGGAAGATTCAGAAAGTGCATCCGCTGACTCCTCTGAGTCTTCTGACTCAGAGTCATCAAGCTCGGATTCATCAAGAGAGAGGAAGAAGAAGAAGGTGAAGAAAGGGAAGAAAAGAGTTTAAAAAAATGAAAAAATCCAAGCATGAAAGCAAATTCTTTCCAAGAGGTAGGTCATGCAAATTAAAATTAGCTAAGATTTTTTTTCCTAATGTAAATGTAACATTTGACGTTTGTTAAATAGTTCAGCATTAAGTACATGGGTGTATATTACAGTACACATTTGTGATACATTAGTGGCTACTTAAAATGTGCCCACTAAGCTAACAAGTGTCCTTTTGTATCGTATTCTACTGTTTATTTTAGTTACTGAACCATGGCAGGTGGTGAAGCGCTACAAAGCAGTGCTGGAGACTTTCGACAGAGGAAGCAACATGACATTTGCATTCAGAAAGTATGGTGTGGACCGAAACACAATCGTGCAGACTGCAGTTATTGCTGAACTGGCCATTGCATCTCCAGAAAAATATTCCGAAATTCAAAACAATCGGGGAGAGAAATTATCAACCATTACCCAAAAATGTCAAGATGCTATTATGGCAGATGAAAGCATTGCACATAAAATACAAGCCATGAAAAAAGAGGGCAAATTGCTTCCAATAAGAAAATAGTTAGTTGTTGTTGAGAAAAAAAATGTGGTTCCAGATTTAATCGCAAAATTTTAGTTGCACAAGTGGTGTTTCACAAGTTTGTTTTTGCACATTTATTTCTTTATTTTTTGTATTACTATTATGTTACTTAATTATTATTTTATTTTATTTTTTTAAGCTGCAAAGAGTGGCAATGTCCTCATGCAATACATGTCTTGCAATGTAATAAAGGTTCTGAAAGTCTAAGTGATACATGGCTTTGAGTGATTTGGGGTCCTGAAAAATCAATGATCATTGTTTTATTAAACTCACAGATGTTAGTTACATTAGTTATTGTTGGGTTAGAGGTAAGTCATGTTAGTAAAGAGTTAATGAATGTTAGTAAAGCATTAGGTAATGTTGAAATATTCTACACTTTACAATGTGTCTTAAGTCCATTAATAAACACTTTGTTAATGATATTTCATGTTAGTTAACAGTTAACAAATGTTAGTAAAGCATTGGGTAATGTTAGAATAGTTTACACTTTACAATAAGTGTCTTAATTCCATTAATAAACACTTTGTTAATGATATTTCATGTTAGTTAACAGTTAACAAATGTTAGTAAAACATTAGGTAATGTTAGAATAGTTTACACTACAATGTGTCTTAAGTCCATTAATAAACACTTTGTTAATGATATTTCATGTTAGTTAACAGTTAACAAATGTTAGTAAAGAATTAGGTAATGTTAAGAATATTTTACACTTTACAATAAGTGTCTTAATTCCATTAATAAACACTTTGTTAATGATATTTCATGTTAGTTAACAGTTAACAAATGTTAGTAAAGCATTAGGTAATGTTAGAATAGTTTACACTTTACAATAAGTGTCTTAAATCCATTAATAAACACTTTGTTAATGATATTGCATGTTAGTTAACAGTTAACAAATGTTAGTAAAGCATTAGGTAATGTTAGAATAGTTTACACTTTACAATAAGTGTCTTAATTCCATTAATAAACACTTTGTTAATGATATTTCATGTTAGTTAACAGTTAACAAATGTTAGTAAAACATTAGGTAATGTTAGAATAGTTTACACTACAATGTGTCTTAAGTCCATTAATAAACACTTTGTTAATGATATTTCATGTTAGTTAACAGTTAACAATTGTTAGTAAAGCATTAGGTAATGTTAAGAATAGTTTACACTTTACAATAAGTGTCTTAATTCCATTAATAAACACTTTGTTAATGATATTTCATGTTAGTTAACAGTTAACAAATGTTAGTAAAACATTAGGTAATGTTAGAATAGTTTACACTACAATGTGTCTTAATTCCATTAATAAACACTTTGTTAATGATATTTCATGTTAGTTAACAGTTAACAAATGTTAGTAAAGCATTAGGTAATGTTAGAATAGTTTACACTTTACAATAAGTGTCTTAATTCCATTAATAAACACTTTGTTAATGATGTACCATGTTAGTTAACAGTTAACAAACACGAATAACAGTTGAAGTCGAGATGCACTCCAATAGAGGGTCCATTTAGAACTCCTTTGTCTCTGACATTGATCAGGTATGCATTGGTATATGAGTAGTTAACATGAACAAAGATTTTTGTTTTGTTCATGTTAACTAACACATTAGTTAACATTGTAAGTTTTCATGAACAAGGATTCAGTACTGCTTTATAAATGTGTTGTTCATTATTAGGTCAAGTTATCTAATCCATTAACAATACATTAGTTTATGAGTAAGTAAACATTAATTAAGCTGTTCATGTGAAGAGATGCATTAGAATATGTGTAAACTAGCATTAACAAAGATAAAGTAATGCTGAGCAAAGTCCTTGTTTACTGTTAGATCATGTTTACTAATGCATTAACTAAGACATAAATAAATGGTTAGTTAGCATTAACAAAGATTAAGTAATGCTTAATACATGCGTTGCTCATGGTTAGTTCATGTTAACTAATGCATTAACTAACATTAACTAATGCATTAACTAATGTTAACTAATGCATTAACTAAGACAAAGAAATGGTTAGTTATCATTAACAAAGGTTAAGTAATGCTTAATACATGCGTTATTCATGGTTAATTCATGTTAACTAATGCATTAACTAACGTTAACTAATGCACCCTTATTGTAAAGTGTTACCAACTAATTTGTAAAAACTAATAACTGATTTCTTTTATCTTTTCCGTGATAACAGCACATAATATTTGCCTAGATATTTTCTTAAGATACCAGTGTTCAGCTTAAAGTGACATATAAAGGCCTAACTAGGTTGATTAAAGTCATTGTATAATGACGGTTTGTTCTGTAGACAATCAAAAAATATATATTGCTTAAAGGGGCTAATAATATTGACCTTAAAATGTTTTTAAAAAATTTAAATCTACTTTTATTCTAGCTAAAATCACACAAACTTTCTCCAGAAGGAATAATATTATCGTAAATTCTGTGAAAAATTCTTTGCTCTGTTAAACATCATTTTGTAAATATTGAAAAAATAAAAAAACTCAAGAAGGCTTCACCTGCACACACACACACACACACACACACAACATATTTAGTATCAGGATAAATGAGCACCCTCTTTAAAAAAAATTATATTTTTATAAATTCCTCAGTGAATATAGACAATATATATTGGTGCATTTAAACAAAACTGTTTTATTTAACAGTTATATCTATTAGAGTAATAGTCGTTTTCCTGTTTATTATTAAAGTTGTATTTATTTTTTTCATCAAAATATTCACTGGCGTGTACTAAGTTTTTTAGCTCAAATTTTGGCTTTGGTACTGACTAATCCAATGTTTATGCACAAATATATAATTGTAAAGCATTCTATTCAAAATATTAATTTGAAAAACAGATTTTTGAGAGGTAATGTTTAAAAAGGCTATTCTGCTCACAAGGGCTGCATTTATTTGATCAAAAATAAAGTAAAAATGTTGAATTATAAAATGTTACTACACAATTTAAATAACTCAAATTTTTCACATTTTTATCTGTTCTTATTGAACGTAGTTTCACATTTAATTTATTCCTGTGATGTATAGCTGAATTTTCATCACCATTACGTTAGTCTTCGGTGTCACATGATCCTTCAGAAATTATTATTATATTATTGGTACAAAACCACTAATATTGATTCTTATAATTATCAGTGCTGAAAAAAGCTTCATAGTATTTTGGAAACTGATACATTCTTTTACGATTCTTTGATTAAAAAAAAAGTTTTAAAAAATGTTTTAATCTTTTTTGCATTATAACAAATGAATTTACTTTCATTCCTTCATTTTCTTTTCGGCTTAGTCCCTTTATTAATCTCGGGTCGCCACAGCGGAATGAACCGCCAACTTATCCAGCATATGTCTTACGCAGCGGATGCCCTTTCAGCTGCAACCCATCACTGGGAAACACCCATACACTCTCATTCACACACATACACTACAGACAATTTTAGCTTACCCAATTCACCTGTACCACATGTCTTTGGACTCGTGGGGGAAAGGGAAGTACCCGGAGGAAACTTTTCTTGGAAGAGCATCCGCTGCATAAAATGTGCTGGATAAGTTGGCAGTTTATTCTGCTGTGGCAACCCTGGATTAATAAAGGGACTAAGCTGAAAAGAAAATGAATGAATAATGTGTATTGTATTGTTTCACAAAGTGATGACAACAACAATAAATGTTTATTCTGAGCAGATGATTATATTAAACATCATAAGAATTATGTGACACTAAAGACAATTTTTAATTATGATGATTAAAATTCAACTTTACAACACAAGAATTAATAACATTTTAAACTACATTAAATAAAATATAAGTAAATAATTTAATTAGTTTATGACAGATTTATAATATTTAACTGACATTTCACTATATCACAGTTTTTGCTGTATTTGTCTTTGTTTTTATTACAGTATTGTTCAGCCTTTGCGAGCACAAGAAGCTTATTATACAAAAATATATATATATATATTACCTATACATTGCTAATTCCAAACTTTTCACTTGTAGTATATACACACAAACACACATGTGACAAGTTTGGCATAATATTTTATTCCATGAAGTCCTAATGCTAAATTAAACAAAATATGTAAGTGCAAACATATTACCTTTGAAGGAATTCCAGTGTGCATGCTGTTTCCTATTGGTACTGCAAACTGAAGATGTTGTACAAAGAAAACACTGCAGCAAGTCTAGAAAAAAATGTGGCTGCACACCCTCACAGATTACTCTGCCTTCCATGCTGATCATCCATTGTTTCATCCACTGGCCCGGAGTAACATCTGGACCTTTAATAAATTCGTTGATTAAAGTATTATTTAAGAATTATTCTGGAGATTAATTCTGTGATTTATCATTTAGTTTGAAAGGCTTGGTGTAGAAAGAGCCATGATAAAATTATGCAAGACTTGATTAAGCCATACAAAAACATTTTTCAAAATTAAAATAAATATTTAAATAACTATAATAAGCAACTACATGAAATAAGGTAATCTGAGATTCAAAGAAAATGAAAAGTGACAAAATGTCTTAAGCATGTGTTAAAAAACTGACAATAGTATGTCGATAGTAATACTAAAGGATAACTAGACTTCTAAAAAGCAAGTTATTTCTTTAAGTATCAGATCAAAACAAATACACACAATTCAAATTAAATGAGACTTTGCTTTAATAAAATAAAATTGAATGAATCTATTTCCTCAAATACAAACCAGCGAGACACAAATCTGATTTTTTCCTATCCTAATCACAAAATACTTACCATGCAGGATCAAACGAAGAGTCACAGGCAGGTTACCCATCTTTTCAAGATCAGCAGTGGTGGCAGACATCTATTGGTCAAAAATAAATTGTAAAGAAATTGTAATTGTAAAGAAAAGCTAAAGTGTAGCTCACAATGTGTTTTCTTTCCTATATCCTTTATGGTGCCTGTAGACGTAAGATTTTAAACCTGCATATTTTTAAACGTCCTTTTACAGGTAGGAATGCAGCACCGAAAAAACAATATTTTAAACATTTGTGTGTATTTTCATATGTTTCACATATGACACAACAGTACCACATGTTTCCCCACAACTATCACAAGAATCCATAATGTTATAACAAGATAGTTATCAAGTCAACCAATTATATCATCAAGTCTATAAAATCTTCATGAAATGGCTGATACTGACACATTGTCATGCCGCTATTATAATTGTACTGCACGTTCACAGTAACTTGCTCGGTTACTCCTTACTCGCATAAATATTTAAAGCTCTGCAACTTTAGGTAACGTTACCAAGCATAAAATCTGACTGTAACTCTAATCAATTTCTATATAAACTAACTGGAATAACGTTAAAAATGACAACAGTCTCACTCAATCTTAAAATGTTATTTTTAGAAGCATCGGAGTTGCAAATAAAAAGGCGTATCTGTAATCAAATGGACCGAATGTGCAAGTTACACATGTAACCACATGAAAAAAAAATTATTCTGTACAATCTCACTCAAAGTTCATGTAAAATCTAGGTTTAACATTCTTACCTGCGTATGATCAGAAAATGAGTCCTTCAGCTATCGTTAGCTAGCTAAATTAGGCTAATGTTACCCCTTTCTCCTTTCAAGACATTCACGTGGTCAGATCCTGCAATTAAATAAACAGATGCTTTGGTTATGTGTTGATAGGATGTTTATGGCATAATATTTAAATTTAATGAGTAATTTAAAGATAATACGTTCACAGATAGAGCTTCTTACCTCGTCGAAAATATCCAAATTATCCAATTATCCTTCTTGTAAGTACCATGGAGTTGCAAACAGAGGCACGCAGTTCAAATCTGTCATAAATTTCAGGGCAATGTACCAGTTCAGGTAACCACAAATTATAACGTTCAATCTTTGCACTGTTACTAAAAATTCAGGTAAAATATCCATCCAGGCTACAGGAGTAATGTGAGGACTACCGAGTCCTTATGCTAAGCTTTATCTTGCTTTTCAAATTCACACAGTCAAATCATTGTTGCAGTTGTGTGTTGATTGAATGTTTAAATGTGATTTTAAAAACTAATAGGTACTTTACAGGTAGTTAGTCACATATGGAGCTGCAAACGTACCTCATGTAGATAATCCAAAATGTTGTCTTGTGTGCACAGAAAAAAATATGGTATAATACTGTTAAATTACAGTGCCCTTACTGTTGTTGCTCAACCACTCAAACTCAAGTGAGCAAGTCCTCCCATGATGCATTGTAAAAAACAGCAACTTGCTGCTTTTACATTAAAACGGTATTTTGCTGTTTATTTTCACTGTAAATTTACAGGAATTTTTTACAGTGTTGTTCATAAACAATGGTGTCAGGACTGTTCATCTTGATGACACTGACACTTTCATTGACATCAATACTTACTTTTGATGAATAAGTCATTTTGAGCAAGTGACACACTTTTGCAGGTTATCAACTAGGTTTTGCAGTTTGCACTAATTGTTTTGAGAAATGCATGTAAATTAATGTAAATAGTGTTGTGAGAAATGCATCAAAGCGACTATGTCAAATCTTGCATACACATGTCTCACCACTGTAAAACAATAAGCCAGTGCATAAAAAGTAGGAACAGAAAAAAATTATTTCAAAGAAGGCCATACACAACCTTTAAATAAGTAACAATCCTCCCATAGCAATGAAAACGGGGGGCGTAGATTTTGTGGAACAATATAGCTTGAAATATATCTTAAAATGTAACAAAGGCTTTGATTTGTTGTACTGTGTGTATGTGTTTGTTAACAGTAAAATACAGAATTTGGTATCAAGGAAAAACTAAGAATAATAAAAGCAACAGCATAAAAACATCCACATAATTCAGCCTCCTGTCTTCGAAAGTATTACCTCTCAGGCTCTTCCAAATCCTGGTGAATTGCGTATGGCAAAATCCATGTCAGATTTGAAACAGTGTACCCTGGATGAACTGGTATGCGTAGAATATTTTCGCAAGTTATGGCTACTGGAAATCGGGTACAGGTAATAAACTCAAGGCTTGGCTTTGGAGAGAAGCCCAGTACTGGAATGCTGTCACAACCAGTGAAGAAAACAAGAACATCCTCCAGAGAGACATTGTTTTCAACTGTAAAACATAAAAATAGAGTACAACAATTAAATGACACCCCTTGAGTAATGCAAAAGTGTTTTAAGTGTAGTTTTTTTTTTTAAAGGGTTGTTCATAATGTCACAGACAACACTAACAACAGTCTGATTAGCATAGAGAGCCATTTAGCAGTAAGAATTATGAGTGTTGGTGAAGACTGTAGCAAATAAACTTTCTCCTGAAAAGTCTGCTAAAAAGCATATACAGCTACAATTTGAAGAAATACAGTATGGTAGTGGATGTGCATGTAATTATGTGTCCACAATGAAAGCATCTCAACTTTAAATGCTATATAAATGTATTATTAGTATATAAACACCAAACTTAACTATACATTTCATGTACCACTATGATAAGGCCAAAATTATTTAAATATTCCATTGAAAAACTGTGAAATACCAAACTTTACTTTCAGCATCCTGAAGATAGTCTTGCCAGAAAGCCAGTGTCCGGCACTCTTCTTGGAATGCAATGCCCTCTTTCAGAATGAATGATTTGGAAGAGATTCTCCACATCATTTGCAGTTAAGGCCTTTTCAGTCTTCACAAAAAGGCACTTTGACTGAACAGGATATCTTTGGAGAGCATCTAGGACACCCAGAGACATTAAGCCATCTCTAAACCTAATAAAAAGTAAATACGTTGTAATGTGTTTATCATATTTGAAACATTTTGCACTAGTATTTTTCATGTTTTTATTTAGATGAGGTTTCACAATGAATTCTAAATGAATTCTACATAATATATTCTATCACTTGTACTGGTGCACTATAACATGAAAGTGGGGGTCAATCATAACATTTTCTTATAATGTAGTAACGCTTCATTAGCAACTTAAAATACACTTTTTTTGGATATGATTTTCCTTTATCTCTTACATTTTTACATTTTACAGTCATGTTTTCCTGGACATGAATAATAACATGTGTTTAGATATAAACATACCATTCAAATGGTGCACGAGTCCGCTGAAGGACATACCAGTGAGCCAGGTCCAAAGCAGTCTCTTGCTTGTTTTCCAGTGTTATGCGAACATTGTGACCAGCAAGACTGATTAGACTGTCTGCCTGTGCTACTGCATTTTGTAGTTACCATTCAGTCTCGGCCTGTAAGATCTAAAAATATAAATAGAATAAAAACGTTTTGAATGAAAAATATCATTGAAAATTAACTTCAATATTAACGAGTGCCCACAAAAAGAATAATTTGTATCAACAAATAATAAAATTAAAGGAAAATAAGCCTACCGACTGCACCTGTGATCTTGTTTCTTCATCAGCAATATCTTCAGATTTGACCTTCACATTGTCAGGGCCCTTTTGAAGACACTCAAACATAATTTCTGACAGGAAACATGGACTCTGCCATCCATGGGCAGTTGACATTGTCATGATCTGACCAGCATAGAAGTATGCATTGTCTTTCATCGCAGTTATCAGATGAAATAATATTTATTATATATATATATATATATATATATATATATATATATATATATATATATATATATATATATATATATATATATATATATATATATATATATATATAAAATAGTTTTATTAAGTCATTTCTAATGACTGATTTATTTATTATTACTAGATATTTTTCAAGACACTTCTATACAGCTTAAAGTGACATTTAAAGGCTTAACTAGGATAATTAGGTTAACTAGGCAGGTTAGGGGAATTAGGCAAATCATTGTATAATAATAGTTTGTTCTGTAGACTATCGGGAAAAAATATATATAGCTTAAAGGGGCTAATAATTTTGACCTAAAATGGTTAATAAAAAAATTAAAACTGCTTTTATTCTAGCCGAAATAAAACAAATAAGACTTTCTCCAGAAGAAAAAATGTTATCAGACATACTGTGAAAATATCCTTGCTCTGTTAAACATCATTTGGGAAATATCTAAAAAAATGGAAAAAAATACAAAGGGGGCGAATAATTCTGACTTCAACTGTGTGTATGTATACCTTTGGAGTTGCATGTGAGAACTTTAGCATTAGATGGCCCCTCAAAGATGCCAATTTTGTCCTTGATTTCATGAAGACAAAGTCTGAAAAACTCTCGAGTAGGTCCTCCATTGTCTTTAGCACCCTCAGATGTTCCATAGTCATCAGTAAACTTGACATCAACCTTCTTTTCTGGTGAAAAATTGGATCTGCCCATTGCTCTGCAAGTTCCATCCCATACATTTCTTCTTATGATATTGAAACGTACAGTGCTGTCGTTATTTACTTTACAAGCAATTTCCTCCATTATTCTCTCTAATGACAATGTTGAATCACTAAAGAAACAATAAATAATAATAAAAACAACAGTTTTAATGTTAACTTCCACAAGATTCTATATTATGATGCATTATAATCAAAACTATTTTATTTTTAAATAGTATCTTCTTCTGACCTCTGATTTGAGCTGGATTCTAAGGACCTTGAAATAGCTTCCTGGAGATCAGCATCATCAGAGAGGTATTCTTCCTCAAACAGGTCAAGGTATGTACTAAAAATGTCATTATATTATTATGTTATAATGGACATTAAGGCATATACCATATATGACGTTAACAAATAGCAGTTTTGCTACAGGAAAAATAACATCCAAGATGGAATAATAACTTGATTGTTCCATTTTAAATGTGTAAATAGTCAAGTGACTATTCCAACAAAAAAAGAAAAATTGTACTGGAATCTGTTCTGTAAACAAATTTGTACTGTAAAAATGCCTATAGACATTAAAACTATAACCACACATATAACGTATGAAAAGTTATTGTACCTGTAGGTTGTGCTGGATGCATTGGTTCGGATGGAACTATGAGATGCCTCAGAGGTGTTGCTAATGGAGAAGCATGGTGTGTGTCCACTGCCACTGATAGTGGGACCAATCGAAAAGCCATGGGTGTTGCCACTGGAGATGGCAGATGTTCTAGTAGACAAGCTGTGAGTGTCATCAATTGTCTCGTCAATATTAATAGTAGCAGCAACAGTAGACATTATGACGTTGTCAGATGAGATTGATGGTGCATTAGTGCAAATATCTGCAGTGTCAATACACCAAACAACTTCATCTTCATTAGAGACAGAAGTAGTATTAATGGAGAGAGACTGGACCTCAGCAGTGGAGATGGCCGGAAGAACTTCTTTGGCAGGAACAGAGCCAATGATTTAAGGACAAAGAAAAATAGTTCTTTAACATATAATTTTTTATTAAGATTGCAACAGAACACATTAAGGGCTTGATCATTACTTTGTGTTAGAGATTTAAAAATTTAAAATATATATTGTATATAACAATGAATGTAAAAAAGTATTTACCACATTTGTCAGGGTCAGTGTTTCTGTGAAATCATTCTGATTTGTGTGGCTACTGTCACCATCAGAACATGACTGTCAAATGAATCAAATGTATACCTTTATAATGATAATTTTAATAAATTCATCCTAGAATTTCAACAGCTTTTGCATAAACAAAACTCTCCTTGGATTATTACATTTAATGTCAAAAAGAATGTTTGGAAATGTAAACTGATATTTCTTATAGACACCACAGCAAAATATCTTAATAATTGGCTAATTTTTTAAAAACAAAAAAAAACATTTTGGAGGCTACCAGGGTCCCTAAGCCTTATGCAAATACTGTAAATTTTTTGAGGTCTTCAGCATACTTACAGATTCTTTATCTTCACTTAATATGACATTGTCAGGTCTAACATAAATGGACTTCTGATGAAAAAGTTTTTTCAGAAGGTCTCTACCTAAAGTCTGTTTAGAGGTCAGGGATGGTTCCACTAATTTGTTGTAGCATGGCATTAATATTTGTAATCTGAAATAAAAAGCACACATATGGAACTTCTTTTCAATCTTTAAGACTACACAACAGTTCATGGAAATCATTTTGTTTCATTACACTGTTGAAGTATACAAACTTAGATTCTGTCAGTATTTTAGTTTTTTAGTTCATGCAAATTCAGTTAAATGAGTATAACTTTAAAGAAATTAGATATTTAAAACCAAATTGTATTGACAAATGTCAATATTTTTGGTGTAATTTGTGTATTTTATTACATATCACAACAACAAATATTTCTCAAAACACAAAGACGCTAAATAATAAGTAACACATAAGTTAATATAAAATAAGGAACAAATGTGATTAAAAATAGTTATCATTTACCTGCATCCCTCCACAATTGGCTGGAAGGCCACTGTTATTGCCTCCATAATTTTGTCGGCATCCCAGTCACACCAAAATTCCAAGGCAGATTTTATGTGTCCATTTTCAAAAAGCCAAGCTTTCTTGGCACGCCTTGGCACATGTGTAGAAGTATGGTCTGGCAGAAGAATAACCTCTTTGGTAAAAGACTGAGCAACTGGATGTAAACTGCCTAGTGCCTGAAACCTTACAATAAGGAAAATGTAGTTATTATGATTATTATCATCATCATCATCATCATTAGAATTATTATTATTATTATTATCAGCATCATCAATAACAACAACAATTTTCAAATATTCAAATATTTCAAATAGCCTAAACGATTAACATTTGTCTATTTCTGGAATCATATTGATCGCATACAATTCTGAATTCATGATTGACTAAAATGAAACTGTCTCCCGAAATGATCTAACTCATCCTGTTCTTACCTCTTATGTCTAGGCCCTTTTCTTGTGAAGGGGCGAAGATTATACATAGCAGTCGTTGTAGGTTGTGACGTAGAAGGCATGACTGTATGTGAAGGCATAGTATTCGCCCGATGAACGTCCTGTCCCGTGAAGTTCATCGCATTTACTCGTCCGCGATGAAAGAGTGAATGAATTTCATCATCGGTGGAACGATGTTGTGTGCGGTTGCCGGAATTTTGGCCCGAGCATGCATTGGCCAAGGTGTTAATTAAATCGTCATTGCTCAAAATCGCAGCAACCAAATTCCGTGCTGACTCGCTTATTGTTCAAACGGTATGAAATAAATAACACAAGATGGCGCTGATGACAATCGAATTTCAATCAATATATTCAAGTTTCATTCAATATATTCAGACTTTCATTCAATATATTCAAGTTTCATTCAATATATTCAAGTTTCATTCAATATATTCAAGTTTCATTCAATATATTCAGACTTTCATTCAATATATTCAAGTTTCATTCAATATATTCAAGTTTCATTCAATATATTCAGACTTTCATTCAATATATTCAGACTTTCATTCAGTATATTCAAGTTTCATTCAATATATTCAGACTTTCATTCAATATATTCAGACTTTCATTCAATATATTTAAGTTTCATTCAATATATTCAAGTTTCATTCAATATATTCAGACTTTCATTTAATATATTCAAGTTTCATTCAATATATTCAGACTTTCATTCAATATATTCAAGTTTCATTCAATATATTCAGACTTTCATTCAATATATTCAGACTTTCATTCAATATATTTAGACTTTCATTCAATATTTTCAGGGTCCGTGTACCATCCGTTCATTTGAATATTCCTTTTATTCTGAAAAACGAAACATCAGAAAAATAGGCAATATTTCGTTTTTCTGTTTATTCTGTAGGTATAAAAAACGAAAACTCATCTGTTATTCTGCTTATTAACTTAAAACATAAAATTAAAACAAACCCAAAATCAAAACGAAATAATGAGTCAAAAAACTGTGCACTTATTTGTTTATTCGTTTGATCAAAAAAAAAAAAAAAAAAAAACACAACGTGGGCGTGCATCATTTATTTTCCAGCTTTAAATGGAATAAAGGAAAGAAAGAAAACGGCCGTTTTTATGGTTTTTCCTTTGCTCAGAAAAAACGGAAAACGAGATTTTGGTTGAATTTTTGGTTTTTTGGTTTAGGGTAGGAAAACGGATAAACGACTTTAAAATTCATTATGCACATTTAGGCGGTGCTGAAACGCCAACTTTTCTCTGATTGGTTAACCAAATCTAAGCTCGTAACGTCGCTCTCAAAATAAAGGCCCTGCACCTAGACTTTTTATTATTATTATTTAATTATGTACAAACTAAGTTTACATATTCTATCATTATAACCACACACAGCTTACATTCATTGCGTATGTATAAATTAAACTAAAAAGTAAATTAGAAGTATTATTAAACATTTGCCAATAAAATAGGGTCATAGTTCGCTGCCAAACGTCTTGCTGCTGTGCACCTGATGCTGAGCAAGATAGTCATTTCCGAGCAGCACCTGGTTTGCATGATCGTTTCAGAGCTACTGCAGACATAAATGATAATAATAGGCTAATGATAATAATAATAATTATTATTATTATTATTTACTTAGTTTTTTTTTTATTGTTGTAAGGACCATAATAAGAACACATTGGGTCCTGCATGGGGCTATAACAAATGGTCCTACTTTAACAAATTTAACTTTAACAAATCCTCCTACTTTAATTATATATATATATATATATATATATATATATATATATATATATATATATATATATATATATATATATATATATGTGTGTGTGTGTGTGTGTGTGTGTGTGTGTGTGTGTGTGTGTGTGTGTGTGTGTGTGTGTGTGTTATTGGCCTATTGTAATTATTTATTTGATAATTAATACTATTTTATATGAGGCGCCGTGTAGGATTTAAATCAAACTTTGCTTATCAACACACACATAAACAGGTGCATATACACCTATAAATTACTCGCATATACACCTATACTTTTAGATGTTCAAAACAACATATATGAAACTTGTGTATATACATATAAACTTGACACACGCATACACTCACACACACACGCACATACATATAAACTCCATTTATGCAAACACTACGACACACGCGCACATACATATATACTCCATCCATGCAAACACACCCATATTAACACACGCACATACATATATACTCCATCCATGCAAACACACCCACATTAACACACGCACATACATATAAACTCCATCCACGCATACACACCCACATTAACACACGCACATCCATATATACTCCATCTATGCAAACACACCCACTTTAACACACGCACATCCATAAATACTCCATCTATGCAAACACACCCACACACATACAACTCCCAGCATGCATAAACACCCGTTAAACAGTCGAGCAAACATCCAAAACAAGATACACAAACGTATACAATGTTGTGCATATTTGCAGGTGATTTATATGTGGATGTGCGTCTTTTCAGTGTGAACGGAAAAGACGCACAACTTTTCAGTGTGAACGGAAGGCATGTCCGTTCAAACGGAAGGCATTAAGTATTTTTTTTCTCATGCAAATCAACATGAATTTCAGAGTGATCTTGATAGCCGTGACGTTTTTCGGTGCTTTATTTACTTGTGCTAATTGCAATGAGGATGATATAGTCAGGCGAATAAAAGTGAAACAAGATTATAAAACTGCAGCGCATTAAACACACGCGTCTTTAGTCTACCGCAAAACACAGAGTAGACGCGCACTACAATTTAAAGCACCGATAGCGTGACCGTCTCTCTCTGAACCGCAGATGGCGTGACCGCAGTCTTGAACTGCGGGCCTTGATGGCGAAACAAATTGCGCATTTCAGATTCTGTTTGCAGTTCAGCTGAAGGGGACACATTTGACTCCACTGAATTAGATATGGATCTTATTATAGTCGGCGAAGCAAGAACATTTCGTAAAATGTTAGTTGCGTCTGTAACGTCAGCGCTATCACTGTTCATCATGGTCATTCAAATGGAGAAACGTGGCAAAATAGCTCACTTCATCTTATTTTCTGATTAATGGCAGCTGGCAAACCAACAATGTGCATTCCTGCCACCTTCTGGACTGAAGTGTGGACCCAAAATAACCCATTAAGGATTGCGACACCATACAGAAAATCATATTAGACAACAATGTATTTATTATAATAATAAATAATATTATATACTTCATGTGTGACCGTGTATTGATTAAACCTACTGCTTTCATTTATTTTAGGATTTTAATAAACATTTTGCTGGAGCAGTCATGTCATGTTTTCAATAATCAAAAGACCTAATACCTCAATTAATCACATCATTTATATTTCATAAGCTTGAAGATAGGATAGATTTCACTACAACACGGCTAATTGAAATGACCTGATACATGCTTATAATTATAAATTATGATATATTTCGTTTTGGCTGTGACTTTTACACTGAAACGACTTCTTTTTTATGAACTGAGATAACTTCCTGTTATACTGAAATACCTTCCGTTTAAAGTGAAAAATTCATGCGCACTCACATATGAAATCACTTGCATATATGTATATACACAAGTCACTATATATATATATATATATATATATATATATATATATATGGGTGTGTTTGTATAGATGCAGTTTATATGTATGTGCGTGTGTTAATGTGGGTGTGTTTGCATGGATGGAGTATATATGTATGTGCGTGTGTTAATATGGGTGTGTTTGCATGGATGGAGTATATATGTATGTGCGCGTGTGTCGGTGTGTTTGCATAAATGGAGTTTATATGTATGTGCGTGTGTGTGTGAGTGTATGCGTGTGTCAAGTTTATATGTATATACACAAGTTTCATATATGTTGTTTTGAACATCTAAAAGTATAGGTGTATATGCGAGTAATTTATAGGTGTATATGCACGTGTTTATGTGTGTGTTGATAAGCAAAGTTTGATTTAAATCCTACACGGCGCCTCATAATTTTATTGTAACGCAGTGACCTATCTTATTATTTGTTATTATTTTGTTGTTGTTGTTGTTGCTGTTATTATTATTGGAGCAGGGGCGTAGCCACGGGTGGGGTGTGCCGGTGCCACCCAAAGTGGCACCTTGCGCCTAAAAATAGATGCATATATATGCGCCGGTATGGGCTTAGCCTATTTCGCGCTCTTGTGCGCGCATTAAACTTGCGCCGACAAAAGTAATGATTATGAATGTGTTGGGGGAAAAGAAAACATTTTAATTATTTGTTAATAAAATAGTGCAGCATTATTCTGAGTGAGGGAAGGCTGAAAAAAATGAAGACGCGCTATAATTCACGGAAGCTGCATGAGAATGCAGAAAGCGCATCGTGCTTATTTTCTCTATTTTACAAAAGCACAACTTTGATGTTAATGTGAGTGTACATATATTTTCATTCCATGGCTTTATACAGCCCAGGTTCTAGTATTGCGTAGGTGTGGGGCATTATTTTACAGTGGTAAAGGGGAGCATTCTTGGCAAATTCACAGTATATAACGAAAACAATACCTTACAAATAAAAAGAAGCAGGTTTTAAGATCTTTAAGATTTAATTGCAACGCCAAAGTAGGACTGTCTTATTATTTTTTTATTTTTTGCCGTTATTATTATTGTAGGCATTATCTATTAATTTTTATTATATATATATATATATATATATATATATATATATATATATATATATATATATATATATATATATATATATATATATATATATATATTCATTCATTCATTCATTCATTCATTTTCTTTTCGGCTTAGTCCCTTTATTAATCCGGGGTCGCCACAGCGGAATGAACCTAACCTAACCTAAAAAGTTTAAGTGCAATAAGCCTATACAATAAGGTGAGCCGCGATGCCTATTTCTCGCAAATTCTCTCACTCAACACGTCTGTGCGTTGCGTTAATAACTTAACATTTGCTCTTCTCGGTGCTGCCAACTGTTAATATTTTATTTTATGATTTGACTATTGCATGAAATAGTAAAAAGGGGAAGTGCATTCGCGCTCTATATGCTCAATGAAGTTCTCTTTAATCTAATTCTGTTTAAATTGTAGAAAAATCTTTAAAACGACAGGATCGACTTTAATCAAGACTTTTCCATTCGGAGAATTACAGCTATTAATAGCTTAGTCCTTATAAACGATCATTTTATAAAATACAGAATTTACGGATCTATTTAAAAATAGCTAGGACGAATGCGCCTTTATGCGCACTATGATCCTTGCATGATCAGAGCGAAGCGTTTTTATAACTATATATTATATATATAACCCATAAATATAAAAAATAAATTTAAAGTAATGGAACATGATATGTAAAAAAAAAAAATCTAAACTGTTATAGGCTACAAGCTATAAAGGCGCCTTTTCAGAGCTTTACAGCGCGTGCATCATAGAACAGACGACACAATTTCAATAAAACTTTGCTTATTTACATTGTCTAAGTATAGGGATAGGCTATAAACATATCTAAAATCCATCTCCATTCTCAAAGAGTTTCTGTGCCCTCGCATCCTTCACCAAGTTTTAATTACGAGGTAATCTGAATATTTTCAGTGCTGCAAAGAGTCTGTTAAAGATTATTAAAGGCTGTCCTGGCTCATTCAAATTAAAGATTATTATTTAAGATTTAAGATCAAAGATTATGATTGAATAAAGGTGGAACTGACCGGCGCAAAAGATGATTTTGTCATTTACAGTGAATGCAGTTACAGGCTATAAAACTTTGAATATTTCACTTTCATATTTTATTATTATTATTTTATTTAACACACTAGTTTGTGTTTTGGCGCTGCATCCTTTAGCGGATCTTATTTTGAAGCATTTTACCTCAAATTATATTGTTTTCACCTCAAATTGTATTGTTAATATTTTAAATTATACCAAACACAATTCATTCCAAAAAGATACATTGTCCAACAAAAATAGCCTAAAGGCTATAAAAAGTATATATTGTTCACACAGGTCCAACACAACTGTGGGTGGATGATTTGTTTCTCTGTGAGAAATACGGATTTCACTCACTCTTTAATAAGTAAAACAGGCCCAAATGTTGTTTAGCTTGCGTCAAACTATGGAGAGAGATTAGACTCAATAATAATTCACGCAAAAGACACGATGTACACATGCGTAGCCAAATTCACGTACGTAAAATATTTATTTATACTTACAAAAACAATTCACATGCACAAAATAAAAATACATTTTCATAAAATACGTTTCACAAATGCAAAACACCATTTGCAAATATATAAGAGTGTACAAAAATTTTGAATGTTTAAAATTCACGAGTTCATCCTGAATGAGAATGTGCAAATCCTCTCTCACGTACGACTCACCCTGAATACAAGTGTGTGCATTTTGAGACTTTCCTGCCAGAAACAGGCAACTCGTACCTCTCAGCCAATCAGATGAGAGCTGTACTCGATGTCAACCACTCTGCGCTCCTTTTGCGCAGTCTGTTCCTCTAACCAACATGGCGGATACTCCTGTATTTTTTTTTTTTTTTATTGATTAAACAGGGGAGTACAGGATTATACATAAAACAGTGTACAAGGGAATTAACAACAGAAATTAATCATGGACATTAAGTATTTTTTTCAACAGTTGGGATGTCTCAATAGCTTTGGTATTACTCTGTATAGAAGTGAGTGGATCATAAAAATTTTTTAGATCAATGAAAAATAGTTTACAATTTGGAACAGTCAGCATACATTTTGTTTTGTGGATGTGATACTTTCCAAATAAAATAAGAATTTTTGTTATTTTGTCCATTTCCAATATTCCAGAGTTGCAATCCATAAATAAAACCATTAAATCAGTTATATTGATAAATTTATAAAACACTTCAAAAAGAAGTAAGGAAACTTGGGACCAAAACCGTTTTGTGTAACTGCAACTGAAAAATAAATGAAGGATTGTTTCCGGTTCCATTTTACAAAAACAACACAAGGGTGAAAAACCTTCTTTAAACTTACTAATAAAATCATTGCATGGATAATATCTATATAATATTTTAAAATTAGTTTCTTTTACTTTATTAGGAATTATGTATTTTGTAATATCTGTCCAGATTTTTGGGGAAAAGAAGAATGAAGGGAATGCTTGTTTCCATTTAACCATTGCTATTGGAGGAACACTTTTATCTGCAGTTAGGATTTTCCTGATATAATTGTTATTAATTTTTTTATCCATGATAGAAAGGCCCTTAACAGTAAGCTCTTGAAGAGAACCAGATACATGGTTATATATTTTTGCAGTTTTAATAAGGTGAAGCAACTTTGGGGAGATACAATGAATAAATTTTTTGTACTCATTCTAAGTAATTTTTAAACCAAAAATTTTAATAAATTCATTGTAATTATATGTATCCCCTACATGATTTAATAAGTCTGTAACAAAAATTTATCCTTTTTTAACATAATCATTCCAAAATATGGACTTGTTTTTGAATAAAATATACTGATTGTTCCAGATAATACATGACTGGGGGAAAAGTTATGCTTATAAATCAGTTTCCATGTATTCAAGGCTTGTTTATGAAAATTGGACATCTTAATAGGAATTTTAGAACACTTAAAATCACAAGTTAGTAAAAAGTGGAGGCCACCACATTTTTCAAAGATAAAATTGGGGATAGAGAACCATAAGGTATTATTGTTATAAAGACAATTCTTGATCCAATTGATTTTAAAGATATTGTTAATAGTTACAAAATCTAATGCATTTAATCCTCCTTCTGATATATTCCTAATTATTGTTTTTCTTTTAACATACTCTGTTTTGCCTCTCCAAATAAACTTAAATAAAACTTTGTCAATTCTGGTACACATCTTAGAGTCTACATAAAGGGACAGTGCAGGGTATACAAGTCTGGAAATACCTTCAGCTTTTGAGATCAGCACTCTACCTTCAACAGATAAATTCCTTTGGAGCCAGCAATTAAAGATATTTTTTTGTCTTTTGTAGCCTTTGTGAAAAGTTTTCTGTAATCCGTTCTGAGGCTGATTTGCTAACTACAATACCTAAATATCTAACTGCCTTTTTAACTTGTATTCCCGATATGCTTAGATCATCTGTTTGGTGTATAGTCATTATTTCATTTTTGGATTGATTAACTAACAGACCTGATGCATCAGAGAACAGCTTAAAAGCCTTCAAAATAACTGGGACCTGATCTTTATTTTTTAAGATTAAACAGGAGTCATCTGCAAGTTGGCTGATAGTTATTGTGGTATCTCCTATTTCAATACCTTCAATTTGGGAACAATGTACAGTATAAAGATTTAGGGTTTCTGCAACTAATAAAAATAAAAATGGTGAAATTGGGCACCTTTGTCTTATGCCTCTCCGAATAATAAAACGAGAAGAAGTACCACTGGATAAAGAAACACTGCTTGAAATATTATAATAAAATGTCTTCATCATTTTTTTAAAGGTTGGGCCAAAACCAAAATAATTAAGTGTCTGATACATAAAACTATGTTCAACTGTATCAAAGGCTTTGTAAAAATCTAAAAATAAAATTATAGCCTCCTCATTTACTAACTCAGAGTAATCCAGCAGATCTAATACCAATCTAATATTATTTGAGATATTTCTTCCCTTCATAAATCCAGATTGGGAGAGAGATATGATTTCCTCCAAACATGGTTTTAACCTAGTAGCATATAATGATGCTAGTAATTTGTAATCTGAGTTGAGTAGCGTAATTGGACGCCAATTATCCAAGTAAAGATTGTCTTTATTTGGTTTTGGAATCAAAGTAATTACTTCCTGTTTCATTGATTCTGCAAGTTCTCCATTGGCAGCACATTCGTTAAACATATTTAAAATTAAGTCTCTTAGATCTTCCCAGAAAACTCAAAAGGCAGACCATCAGGTCCTGGACTTTTATTGGAAGGCGTTTTTTTAATGATATCATCCAATTCCCTCAAAGACATTTGCTCTTCACGGAGGTTTTTATTAATCTTGCTTATGCAAGGAATAAAATGCTTTAATTTACAAAAAAAAAAGATCACTTGAGACAGAGTTAAAACTAGATGTGTATAACTTTTGATAAAAATCTGAAACAAATTTTGAAATAGTTTTTTCATCTATTACTACATTATTATCAATATACAAAGAACTAATTTTTTTTGTTTCACCCCGTTTTTTTTTCTAAGTTAAAGATGTATGCTGAATTTTTTTCGCCAGCTTCTAACCACTTGGCTCTAGATCTAATAAAGGCACCTTTTGCCTTTTCAATATAGAAAGTGTTTAGTTTTTCTCTTAAAGAGCCCATATTATGGCTTTTTGAAAATGCCCTTCCATGTAGTGTGTCACACAGCTCTAAGTGAAGTGAAATATCCAGCTAAGGCTTAAATCTGTAGGTTTACAGTGTTTAAAACTATTGATTCATCTATAAAAGAGTCGACTCATAGTGCTTCAAACGAGTCGTCTTGATAAAGAGTTATTAGGTGTTTCGCGATGACGCAGCTACGAAACACAAGTAGTTGCACGCGCAAGCCCGGGAGATTTGAAACCTGCGGCCCCGCCCACTAACAGAAAAAAGTCACACACACACACAGAGACACACACAGACACTGGTAGAATGAAGTCACGCTGTGCAGATGGAGATTATTGTCAGTTCACCCAAAGATGAAACCTTAGCATATAGCCTAGCCTTGAGCAGATCGAGAGCCTCTGGAAACTACCTGCTTACAAAGAAGACTTCATCAGTTTGTTAAGGGAAGGATCAGTAAAGACTGTCAGAACAAGGATCAGTGGATCATGAATCAGTTTCTTCCCCCATTTCACCAGTGTAAGTACGTGCGATTAAAATTGTTGCCTCGTTTACTCTAGCTTGCAAATTATGCATTTAGTTGTGTTTTGTTACTTGTAACCGCGTGTGCTGTATCAGGTTAACTCTTTATATTCTCATATCGCGTGTAAAGCTACGTTGAAAACGCGACCAATAGTATGATCCTGCACAACTGGAGTGGCTGCACTTTCAGGACCGTACGTTTAGGACCGCATCTTTAGGACCCTAGTTTTTTGTGACATCGCCACCTACTGGATTGGATGACATTGTAAAACTGCATTTCTAGGACCGCATTTCTTTTCGGCAGCGCCACCTACTGGATTGGATGACATTGTAAAACTGCATTTCTAGGACCGCATTTCTTTTCGGCAGCGCCACCTACTGGATTGGATGGCACGGTAAACTGCATTTCTAGGACCATATTTAACAACGCCACCTACCGAATTTAATTATATAGTGAAAACTTCAGTTGCAGGACTGGATTCCCAGCGCCACCTACCTGATTGGATGATATAGCGGAGACTTTTAGGAGCTTTTTTTTTTCAAATTGTGCTTTTTGATGTAAAACGTACCAGAAGTTAAAGTGTGAAACACCTGTTGTGAGTAACAATTTTAAATTAAAACAAATGAATTTACAGATAAAAAAAGAAATTAAAAATGTTTCTTAACTTTACAAAAATGAAAAAAATGAGTGCCTTAAAAGACTTGCATTTCTTGAAAAATACTGTATATGGATGAATCCCCTTGGATTAAACTAATTAGCTCAGTATCAGGACAAATACATTGAAATCAAATGTAATCAGCATATGCAGTAACTAATTTAAAACCAGTTTGTAAAGAATGTAGAGAGACATGACAGAGGATTTATTCAAGAATGTACATTTATTTAAACATCCACACACAACAGCCACAATAGCACAAAAAGCAGCATTCCTTTAGCTCCTGTGAATGAGAGAGGGAGAGAGAATCTATATATATATATATATATATATATATATATATATATATATATATATATATATATATATATATATATATATATATATATATATATATATATAAACAAATAAAAAGTTGAACCATTTGTTATGCAATTAAATTTAAATTAATATTTATTATAAGTAATAAAAAATATATTTTACCATGTTTAACTGTAATATATATTTCTGGTTTAAACTTATGCACTGTTAGGAGAACCAAAAAGGACACCCAACTGCCAGCTGCAAATTTTTAGGTATATAAGAGCAATACCCACCTATTGAATGGTCTCCCTTCTTTCCTAGATTTTTTGTCAATTTTTCGACTAAATTATTCTACTTCACTGAAATAGAGAACAAGCACTGATGGGTTAATGTAAATATCAGTAACAAAAAGTTTCTCTGAGCATTGTGTCAAAATAAATCATATTCTGACCTGTAATGATATTTTGTGCCAGAAAGGTAAACCTGCTCAGCATCATCTGAAGACAAACCCCTCAAGACCCCCAGAGCATGTATGATGGCCTATGAAAAAATGATTCATTTAAATGAACTAATATACCACCACCGAACAGCAAATATCATTATACATGGGTCGATAAATGAGTAACACCCAGCATGCAATTTATATACAGTAGATTTTGTAAGTGCATTATTTGGTCTGGCATACCTCTGGAAAAAGAACATCACAGATAAGCTGCACTTCATCTGTAAACCTCAGTTTTGTTGGTGTCCTGTGCAATACGTCTTTAAGATAAGCAAAGGGATATCTTGCTCTTCCTCACTGTCTATGTAGACAGGCACCTGGAAAGATGCTTGCTTACGCAACCACTTAGAGGGCTTCCTGTTGAGTACACCCTATGGGCAAACAATGGTATAAAAACAATTATTTAGAGAAACGTATTACACTAAAGACAAAGATGGATAAATGTGAAGATCGGTGAAGTACCGTCAAATGCTCCTCAGACCCCTTTAACTTTACAATAAAGTCGACAATTCTTTTTTCCTCTGTTGTGGAACAGCCTGAATGTGAAGTGGGATTTCCTCAGAGATGGCACACTTTTTTGGCACCCTGTTCACTGGCTGAAGTTTTCCTTGGAGCAAGTTTCTGGCCTCATCGGTCCAGAAGGCAAACCGCTGATTAAAAATAACAAGATTAATCTAAAATACTGCATAGCTTTTCCCTACACTACATTACCTTACAGCTGCATATAGCATGAAACAACTATTGCAAATATTTCCTATTTATCTTAAGATGACGATGACAGTCATTATACTTTATTATACATTATCCAGCAAACACATATGATAACATCCAATATATATATATATATATATAAAATGGAAAACAGCACATGAAATTTTTCAAAAGTGTTACAGAGGTGCCATACCCTTCTATTTTGAAGTCTTATAATTCATGATGTGTCCATTTTCTTCAAGATAAAGAGTATACAAACAAACATTTAAAGTGAGAATTTTTTTCTAACATTTTCTCTAAATCAGGGGTGTCCAAACTTAGTCCTGGAGGGCCAGTGTCATGCAAATTTTAGTTCCAACCACAATCAAACACGCCTGGGCTAGCTAATCAAGCTCTTGCTAGGCTTTCTAGAAACATCTTTACAGGTGTGTTGAGGCAAGTTGGAGCTAAAATCTGCAGGACACCGGACCTCCAGGACCGTTTGGACATCGCTGCTTTAAACAAACTTACCTCCTGGAATTCAATTGCCACACCGGTCACAGAGCAAAGGGTATACTGCAATAGAAAAGATGGAAAAGCTTTTATTCACAGTGTTGACAAAGGCTTGTTTATACTTAGTTAAAAACCTTAGACCTCACCATAAGCATAAAAACCCCACATTCATTACCACAGCTCTGGCGTGGCAAGCCCTAAAAGTAACAAAAAAAGATACAGATGAAAGCCACTGTCTATCTCTTGTAGTTATATTTGTTTGAAATAGCCATTTGTTTAGTTACAGCAACATCATGCCCAGTCTTCTCAGTCCAGTTTCCAGGATCAATTTGTTGTGCAAGATTTCTACAAAAAAAGAAAAGAAAAGGATAAGAACGCAGGCTGAGAATATCAGTACAGTCTATAGGAACGTAGGCAAAATATACCAGTACAGCCTATAAGAACACAGGCAAAATACACCAGTGCAGCCTATAGGAACGTAGTCAAAATATATCAGTATAGCCTATAGGAATGCAGTCAAAATATATCAGTACAGCCTGTGTACTGTATCATACAGCATGTGTACTGTATCATACAGCATCTCTTCAATTCAGGCAGGGATCTCCCTTGTTGGATCGTTATATGCATCTTGAAAAAGAGAGAGCCTAATAGTTAGTGTATTTGGTAATTAAATAGCTGCATACTATGAATAATTTCTTAAGAATTAACAAATAGTTAGTTCATCACTTGCTAAGCATTAAATCTACAATAACAGACATTAGTAAGTAGTTTAAATACAGCTGCAGATGCTGTATTCTTTATTTATAATGCGATTCTTTTTTCAATAATGAAGTATTGCATTATTTACATACGAGTTATTTAAGAGTAATTGGTGCAAGTGATTAATGAACATGTATACATCTTATTTTTCAGGCATAGAGTAATAGTTACTCTGTAAATTAATAAATCTGGTATTAGCTCAACTTCTTAGTTTTGTGACCTAATCTAAAGTGTGGAATATTTATGATTTGTAGATCTCTTATAAATGACAAGGCTCAGTATCAAATGAAAAATAAATCTTTGCTATTTTTAAGTAAGAATAACATTACATTTTAAAAATTTAATTTGATAAAACATCAAAATATCACTATTTCGCAATATGATAAAACATTTTTAATGTTATGCTGTGGTTTAAACTGTACAGTAATTTTATCTTTAGATTGCAAAGATTTGTTTTTTATTTGATTTTGTAAAGTTTTATTTTTTATTGTTTTGTTTTAATCACTGTCATTCATTTGCTTAAATAATACTTAATTTTGTAATGAAACAAAAATAATGAAATGAAACAAATAATTAACAAATACAAAAAAACAAGCAAGCACATCATAGAGGTGCTATTAATTCAAGAATACAGCTAGCATTTGTAACTGTATTTATAAACTGCTTAACTATGTCTATTAATGTAGATTTAATGCTAAACAAATAATAAAGTAATAAGTTAACCATTTGTTAATGCTTAATAATTTATAGTATGCAGTTTTTATAAAGTGTTACCCAAAAGTTTGAGATAACCTCAGCGAAAATATTCCTATAGTTTGTTTTCAATTATATTGGCCATCACTTCATATTGGCCAGGTAGATAGACATTAACATGCCTACACAATAAACATAGATATTAATGTGTAGACATAATACATGATAATAAGACTATATGGTCAAGGCCTGATTTATACTTGGCTAATGTGATAAAACAATGAGTAGAAGACGTTTTCACACTATTACAGAAAAATATAGGTAAATCTGAAACACCTCACACATCAACGTACTTTTTAAAATGATTAGCCGTTAAGTCAACACGCCATTAAATCAACAGTTTCATTAAACCATGGCCACGAATTGAGAACGTTGTAATATTTAATACAATTAGAAAATGTATTCCCAATTCGTGGGAATAATTGATTGATAGTTAGCAGCTCTCATTTTACCTGTGTAAACTTCTCCACACTCAATATTATTAGATTTTCTTCTGGAAAAAAATCGTCGCATATCGTAACATAACTTTCCACAATTTTTGTCCGAGACCCTTGAAACTGGGGTAAATCGTGCGGGCTAATCGGGCATTTTTGCATAAACTTTGCACAGTATAAAACAATAACAGTACTAAATAAACACCTTCTTTTACAGTTTAAAATAAAACCTAAAAGAAAATCGGTACTCACATTATTCTTGCCATCCATGTCGTCCATCTTATTAGAGCGTCTATGATCTAATCCGGCAGGTGGCGATGTCACAAAAAACTAGGGTCCTAAAGATGCGGTCCTAAACGTACGGTCCTGAAAGTGCAGCCACTCCAGTTGTGCAGGATCACCCTTCTCAACGCGACGCGTGCCGCTTTGTTTATGGATAGTCAGCTATGTGTGTGTGTGTAATGTGTGTGTGTGTGTGGCTCCTCTGAGGACGGTCGTTTGTGTGAGTGTCTCCTCTTAGGAGGTTGATGTGTGTGTGTGTGTGTGTGTCTCTGAATAGGGTAAAGTTCTAGGCAAAGGGTGATCAAAGGGACCCGTTTGTAAAATGAGGACCCGGGGGGGGGGGGGGGGGGGGGGTTGGGGTGTCGCGGTTGAAATCGCGGATGTAACTGAGGACGCGGAGGGGGAGGGAGGTGTCGCCGCCGCGCCGTCTCTATTCTGGACGCGCCGGCCCTGTGTGTGCGTGTGTGTAAAAAGAGCAAGTAGACTGCTAGGACATATCCTCGCCAGTTCTTGGACTTTTTGCTTGATAAAATAGTTAGTCGTCAGTATTTTCTAGTCCATCGTCTGTATTTACATTCACCCACTGGCAGCCAAAATCCACTATGAAGCGTGTGTACACTGTGACTACTTTTATATTGTTGATAATCTGCTGGGCATTTCACTCTGTCTCGCCCTGAAGCCTGTCAGTGTCGTCGACCAATCGCAGCAGCCTGTCATTGGTCCAATCAGCGCAGATTAGCTTCGTGCTGAGGACGAGTTTGGGTACAAATGAATCGCTGAACGATTCATATGGGAGTCGCTGGGATAACTAGGTAAAAATAAATGCATATTATAAGACCATCAAAGTGTTGTTTGACCTTGCATGCATATTAGACTGTTGTTGGAGACCCTTACAACCTAAATATGACCCTATTTCATCTATAATATGGGCTCTTTAATGTGTATAATTTTTCTGTCTCTGTATCAGATGAGGAAGTAATACATGCAAGATGATTAATTTCCTTTACTAAGGATTCATAATATAGTCCCTGAGATTTTGACAATTTTTTACTAAATTTTATTGAAAAACTGCGACGCTCAAATTTTAATAATTCCCAATTTAGGATATGAGAGTTGATTGTGGTTTTTTTAAAAGAGTCAATTATGCTTTTAATCCCCAAACAGTATTCAGAGTTCTGTAATAGAGAGGTGTTTAATTTCCAATATCCAGGCTTTCTTGATGAACTACAGATGAAATTTGAAATTTCTAATTCAATACCTGCATGATCAGTTAATGGGGCAGTGGAGATACTGCAAGATTTAACAGATGAAATCAAACTATCAGATATTAACCAAAAATCTATACGTGATTTCTGTGTCAGGTCAGATTTAAACCAGGTAAAAGAAGAGGAAATGTCATTGTGTAAGAGTCTATAAATATCTACTAAAGAAAGATTAGAGCAAATATCACTAATAATTTTATTGGGCGTATTATTGTCATATTTTGGAGGAAACCTATCAAAGCAAAGATCAGGAGCTTCATTAAAGTCCCCACCTGTAATTATTGTTGAGGATGGATATTTTATTTTTAATAAAGTTAGTTTGACAGTTAAGTCTGAAAAGAACACAGAGTTAAGATTGGACCTATTATAGCCGTATACATTTGTAAGAATAACAATGTTTTCTCTAAACTGAATTACAGTGATTAACCACCTGCCTTCATTTGAGCAATGTGATTCAAGTAAAGTGTTTTTGAACTGTGGATTAAATAAAGTCATAACTCCGGCTGAGTTATTAGAACCATGACAAAACATAATTTTTCTCCCCCACTGGTTTGACCAAAAAGATTCATCTTTCACGTTTGAATGCGATTCCTGCAAAAAATAGACATCTCTGTTTTTTGATTTACAAAAAAGAAATAAAGCTTTACGTTTAGTTAAGTCCCTAATTCCCCTAACATTAAGCGAAAAACAAGACAAACTAAATAACATAACAAATTGAACGAGTTCTGAAACGATTCAAGTAGTAGAACTACTGTATAGAAGAACGTCTTTTACAAGTTAGAGTAAAGGAAAAAAGATGAGTGCAACACTTGTCCAGACCTCCTCATCATTATAAACGTATTTTCGTTTTTTTCTAGTTTGAAAAAAGAACCCAGCATTTAGCAAAATCAAAGAGTGTGAGTTTTTGACATTAGAATGTTCAGGTGTGTCACTTTAATATCGTCAACAGTGACTTTTTTTCCATCAATGACAGCCGTAGAGCCTTGAAACCCTGCACGTTTAACTTCCAGTCTAGCTTGATTGATGAGCGGCCACAGTTTGTTCCGAGCATCTCTCTCATTCTGATATTTTTTTGTTTGAGGATTTCAGAGCGCTTCGCGTCGGTCCAGATGAGGTCACGGTGCGTACGAGACATGAACTGCACAATAATGCGACCAGGATGTGTCAGATTTTTCTTACCGAGTCTGTGAGCAACGTCGATTGAGGATTGCAGAACATCAGACAAACATGGTGAAACATGGTGTATTTCCATTACCTCCATTTTTACGTTTTCTCCTTCTACTTCAGGGATACCACCAATCCGAAGATTCCACCGCCTTTTGTACGACTCAAGCTCGTCCAACTTTTCCCAGAGTTGTTTATTTTCTGTTTTTAAGGATGTAACTTGATCCTTTATCGCACTTGATTTGGCAACGGCTAAGTCAGCTTTGTTAGCAATCGTGTCCATTTCAGACACGATTTCAGTGATGCGGCTCGAGTTGTTTGAAACAGATTGTTCAATTGCCACCAATTTCTCCAAAAAATCATCTTGTTTCTTCCCCAAATTTTCAATGGCTTGCAAGAGAACTGCATTAGATGGCTCGGCTGTGTGACGTCGCATCTTTGCATTTGGACTCTTCGTCGGAGTTTCAGGTAGTGTTGTTGATGATTAATCAAAATCGTCCTTTTCCCCTGTTGTTTTGGTATAATTATGTTGTCTCTTTACTGCTAAAGCGTCTTCCATAGCAAACTGTGAAAGAACTTTTCCTTGTTGCTAGGCCTATATCAGTTAGGTAACAGGCGAGCTCAGTCAATGTTCATAAATCCACTTGATGTACACACACAAAAAAACACTCTTAAAAAGTAGGGTTCATAAGTATCAAATTCGTTGAGCTAAATTATTATTATACAGTCATGAAGGCAAGTTAGGTCAAGAATTGCAGATAAGGTTGAAGAGCTACTAAAACCACGTCTTACATAGGCGCCATCTTGGCGCGCTCTCAGCGGATACTCCTGTAAGTCAATACTGTTTCCTACTAGTTTGTGTATACGCTTTTTATAGTAGAATCTCGCATCCCGCTCTTCACCTGCCATGCTAAATAGAGGAGTATTCTTCTTCTTAGAGGATCATCTCCGTTAATTAAGTCAGACTGCGCAAATGGTGCGCACAGTGAAGCGCTTCGGTCATTCCCGCGTTCTCAGGGAGTTGTGATTGGTTGAACAGTAAGCTCGCATCTTATTGGCTACAGGGCACGAGTGACTCACATGGGAGGTGTGTGCTGACAGGAAAGTCTCAAAATGCACACACTCGTATTCAGGGTGAGTCGTACGTGAGAGAGGATTAGCACATTCGCATTCAGGATGAACTCGTGAATTTTAAACATTCAAAACTTTTTGTACACTCTTATATATTTGCAAATGGTGTTTTGCATTTGTGAAACGTATTTTATGAAAATGTATTTTTATTTTGTGCATGTGAATTGTTTTTGTAAGTATAAATAAATATTTTACGTACGTGAATTTGGCTACGCATGTGTACATCGTGTCTTTTGCGTGAATTATTATTGAGTCTAATCTCTCTGTCAGGATCTGTCATTTTATGAATTTAGCTTTTACATGTTATGATTTTGTTTCTCCACTAGATGTCCTCGTTTGTCCCCATGTGTTTGAGTTTAGTAATTACGTGATTGTTTTCACATGTGTCCTGTTATGTCTTGTGTATTTAAGTTGTCTAGTCTCCCCTGTTTCTTTGCTTGGTTATTGTTGATGCTAGCCCTTGGTTATTGTGTGTCTGGCCTGGTTTTTTTTAAAGTCTGTTTATCACAGTGCTCTATGCGACTTAACCTTTTTCTTTGTTTTTTGGATGCGTTTCTCCCGTTCTAGTTTTTTCAGAGATATTTTGCCTGTAGGCCTTTTTGTTCCTCCGTTAACTCTGTCCTATTTTATCTCTGCATTTTTTTGTTCCAAATCTGGATTTTTGTTTTTTTTTGTAAATAAATCTCTAGCACTGCAAGTACCGTCTCGCTTCTGGGTTCATTATCCACCTGTGGCTGAGTGGTTAAGCACTCAGATTCTAACACTGGAGACCCGGGTTCAAACCCCATCCGTGACAGAATAACCAAGCCAAAGACCAAACATGAACCCACAGTCCTCAGGATCTTCTTGCCACAGTAGCCCAGCAGGCTTCTACGGTCCAGCGACATGAGCAAGCCCTAGTGCAGCAAGAAACACTCATGGCCAAACATTCACAGGTACTTTCTGACATAATGACTTCTATTCGTCAGCTTTTCGACAGGTTACCTTCCAGCCCTACTCCTGCCTCCCCTGTAGCCTCAGTACCCAATCCACTGACGGAACCTCGACTGCCACCTCCTCAATGCTTCTCAGGTGATCCTAGTGTATGCGATGGTTTCCTCACCCAATGTGCTTTAACCTTCGAATTACAGCCATCTACCTTCCCCTCAGATCGGGCCAAGATTGCGTATGTAATCACCCTCCTGTCTGGTAAGGCTCTCTCATGGGCCACTGCAGTTTGGAAAGCTAAGGCTCCATTCTGTTCAAGTTTTTCGGCTTTCGAAGAGGAGTTTAAGCGGGTTTTTGATCACCCCCACAGTGGCCGGCAAGCCTCTAAGAAACTCCTCACCCTTCAACAAGGTAGTGGTAGTGTGGCCGAATATGCCATCCAGTTCCGAACTGTTGCAGCAGGGAGTGGCTGGAATAATGAGGCACTCATGGTCTGCTTTCAAAATGGGCTGTCGGAGGTCATTAAAGACGACCTAGCTACCAGAGAACCTGCTCTGGACCTTGAGACTTTGATGGACCAAGCTATTCACCTGGATAATCGTCTGAGGGAAAGGAAGCTGAACTGTTCCTCAGCCCCCACACCATTTTTCACCCAAACATCCCCTCAAACTTTACAAACTACTCAAGAAGTTTTAGAACCCATGCAGTTGGGTAGAACTCGTCTCTCTCCTACTGAAAGAGAGCGCCGCATGAGAGAGCGATGTTGCCTATATTGTGGTCTGCCTAGTCACTTTCGGTCTACCTGCCCTCAGCTCTCGGGAAACGCTCAGCTCCGTACAGGCAAGGGGGGACTGTAACGGGAGCTACAGTCAGTACCGTACCCTCCAAATCTGGGTTATTTCTCCCCGTCACGCTCACGTGGGCAGACCAGAAATGCCAACTTCAGGCCTTTGTAGATTCCGGGGCTGCTGGAAATTTCATTGATCTCACCTTAGCCAAAAACTTCAAAATTCCTAACGATCCCCTTCCTGACCCGCTATCTGTCACTGCTCTGGATGGTAGACCGTTAGGTCCAGGAGAAGTCACTCACCTCACCTCCCACCTGGGTCTATCTGTTAGTCAGCACCAAGAGAAGATTTGCTTTCACTTGATACACTCACCAGAGTTTCCCGTTATCCTTGGGCACCCCTGGCTGCTTCAGCATAACCCTCAAATTGATTGGCCCACTAACACAGTTTTAAATTGGAGTCCCACGTGCCAAACCACCTGCCTGAGTCAGAAACCCCTTAAACCTTTTCTCGAGTCTCAAGAACCCCTAGATCTGTCTCTAGTCCCAGCTCCATACCACCACCTTAAGGCTGTCTTCAGCAAAAGGAGAGCTACCTCCCTGCCCCCCCACCGCCCCTATGACTGCGCCATTGAGTTGCTCCCAGATTCCTGCCCCCCTAGAGGCGGTATTTTTTCACTCTCTCTCCCCGAACGAACTGCCATGAACAACTATATAGATGAATCCCTTGCAGCAGGGATCCGTGACACTCTCTCCATATATAAACGCTTCGCTCTGCTCGTGCAAGGATCGTAATGCAATTGCACATTCGTCTTATTCTTTAGTAGAGAACTATGAATTTATTTTAATGGCAATGACTATACTAATTTACGTTTTTATTTAATTTATAAATAATTTAGACATACGCAATGAAAATGTAAGTCTGCTAACTGTGTGTGGTTCAAATGATAGAATGTTAACTCAGTTTATATAATTACATAATAATAATAATAATAATTAAAAGCCTGCGTGCAGGGCAATGCGTGCATTATGAATTTGCCAAGAAATACTTCACTTTACCACTGTAAAATAATGCCCACCACTTACGCAATACTAGAACCTGGGCTGTATAAAGCCATAGAATGAAAATATATGTACACTCACATTAACATCAAAGTTGTGCTTTTGTAAAATAGAGAAAATAAGCAAGATGCGCTTTCTGCATTCTCATGCAGCTCCTGTGAATTATAGCGCGTCACAGCAATGAATTGAAAATAAAACCATTGAAAACCTTGAAATGTATGCAGAGTTGGCAATCTTAATTTTTTTCAGCCTTCACTGACTCAGAATAATGATGCACTATTTCATTAACAAATATTTAAAATGTTTTCTTCTCCCACAACACATTCATAATCATTACTAGGCGCAAGCTTTATGCGCGCACTTGAGCGCGGAATAGGTGCATATATATATATATATATATATATATATATATATATATATACATATATATATATATATATATATATATATATACATATATATACATACATATATATATATATATATATATATATATATATATATATATATATATATATATATATATATATATATATATATATATACATATATATACATACATATATATATATAAATATATAGATGCCACTGGCACACCTTGGTATGAGGCGCCGTGTAGGATTTAAATCAAACTTTGCTTATCAACACACACATAAACACGTGCACATACACCTATAAATTACCCACATATACACCTATACTTTTAGATGTTCAAAACAACATATATGAAACTTGTGTATATACATATAAACTTGACGCTCGCATACACCCACACACACACGCACATACATATAAACTCCATCTATGCAAACACACCGACACACGCGCACATACATATAAACTCTATCCATGCATACACACTCACATTAACACACGCACATACATATATATATTCCATCCATGCATACACACCCACACTAACACACGCACATACATATAAACTCCATCTATGCAAACACACCCACACACACGCACACATACATATAAACTGCATCTATGCAAACACACCCACACACACGCGCACATACATATAAACTGCATCTATGCAAACACACCCATATATATATATATATAATGACTTGTGTATATACATATATGCAAGTGATTTCATATGTGAGTGCGCATGAATTTTTCACTGTATAAGGAAGGTATTTCAGTATAACAGGAAGTTATCTCAGTTCATAAAAAAGAAGTCGTTTCAGTGTAAAAGTCACAGCCAAAACGAAATATATCATTATTTATAATTATAAGCCTGTATCAGGTAATTTCAATTAGCCGTGTTGTAGTGAAATCTATCCTATCTTCAAGCTTATGAAATATAAATGATGTGATTAATTGAGGTATTAGGTCTTTTGATTATTGAAAACATGACATGACTGCTCCAGCAAAATGTTTATTAAAATCCTAAAATAAATGAAAGCAGTAGGTTTAATCAATACACAATCACACATGAAGTATATAATATTATTTATTATTAGAATAAATACATTGTTGTCTAATATGATTTTCTGTATGGTGTCGCAATCCTTAATGGGTTATTTTGGGTCCACACTTCAGTCCAGAAGGTGGCAGGAATGCACATTGTTGGTTTGCCAGCTGCCATTAATCAGAAAATAAGACGAAGTAAGCTATTTTGCCACGTTTCTCCATTTGAATGACCATGATGAACAGTGATAGCGCTAACGTTACAGACCCAATTAACATTTTGCGAAATGTTCTTGCTTCGCCGACTATAATAAGATCCATATCTAATTCAGTGGAGTCAAATGTGTCCCCTTCAGCTGAACTGCAAACAGAATCTGAATTGCGCAATTTGTTTCGCCATCAAGGCCCGCAGTTCAAGACTGCGGTCACGCCATCTGCGGTTCAGAGAGAGACGGTCATGCTATCTGTGCTTTAAATTGTAGTGCGCGTCTACTCTGTGTTTTGCGGTAGACTAAAGACGCGTGTGTTTAATGCGCTGCAGTTTTAGAATCTTGTTTCACTTTTATTCGCCTGACTATATCATCCTCATTGCAATTAGCACAAGTAAATAAAGCACCGAAAAACGTCACGGCTATCAAGATCACTCTGAAATTCATGTTGATTTGCATGAGAAAAAAAATTACTTAATGCCTTCCGTTTGAACGGATATGCCTTCTGTTCACACCGAAAAGTTAACGCACGTCCACATATAAATCACCTGCATATATGCACAACTTTGTATACGTTTGTGTATCTTGTTTTGGATGTTTGCTCAACTGTTTAAGGGGTGTTTATGCAGGCTGGGAGTTGTATGTGCATGTGTGTGTGTGTGTGTGGGTGGGTGTTTATGCAAGGAAGTTTATGTATGTGCGTGTGTGTGCGCGCGCACAAGGACCGAATTTATATGTATGTGCGTGTGTTAATGTGTGTGTGTATGCATAGATGGAGTTTATATGTATGCGTATGTTAATGTGTGTGTGTATACATGGATGGAGTTTATATGTATGTGCGTGTGTAATGTGGGTGTGTATGCGTGGATGGAGTATATATGTATGTGCGTGTGTTAATATGGGTGTGTTTGCATGGATGGAGTATGTTTGTGCGCGTGTGTCGGTGTGTTTGCATAGATGGAGTTTATATGTATGTGCGTGTGTGTGTGGGTGTATGCGTGCGTCAAGTTTATATGTATATACACAAGTTTCATATATGTTGTTTTGAACATCTAAAAGTATAGGTGTATATGCGAGTAATTTATAGGTGTATATGCACGTGTTTATGTGTGTGTTGATAAGCAAAGGTTGATTTAAATCCTACACGGCGCCTCATATAGTGCTTTCTGTCTGATATTGGTGAAGTATTTTGTTGTCCATTCTTCTTTAAACACACGGCATTCAGAGTCCATTGTGTTTGCCTGAATCATTTTCAGTCATTTAGCGCTCGAGTGCATTTTAATATCAGAGAGTGTGTTCTAATTTTACTGGTTGCGCTAAGGGTACCGCGTGCAATACTGCCATCACATGGCATTCACTTGTATTGCATCATTAATTTACTAATTCTAAAACATAACTGTTACTCAGAAGCAGCATTTTATAAACTCCCTTGCGGGCCGGATGAAAGTGTTCAGCGGGCCGCATATGGCCCGCGGGCCGTAGTTTGCCCACCTCTGTTCTAGAACCATACTTCTATAAACCAACTATTTATAAGCTTGAGGGAGGAGCTGGGGCATATATGGGGTGGTTTGCCCAGGGTGCCATTCAAGCTAGCACCGCCCAACCCGATCTCATCAATCTGCGTACAAATAACACGACTTTACACTTTCCATTTGTGTGCAATGCTTACGCCAAAATCCATTTTTGCGTGCATATGATACGCCAATTCTCCCCATTCGCTTCTGTTGAGAACAGATGCGTACAAATACCATGCACCAACTCTACGGCGATGACGTCATGAACAAGACGCTCAGTTCCAACGCACAGTTCACCTGATAAGGGTCCATATTGCAGCAAGTAAGTCTTTTTCTCCTTTTTGTGAAGAAATCACAGCGTTAACCGCATTATTTTGATAGATTTGATGTTTCTGCATCACGTCACATGGAGTCGTGTGTTAGAAACGGCAGATTGTGCATTCAAAGTTGTTATTCAAGTGGTCTTTCGGTTAGCACAGCTGGTATTCTAGCATTCACAGCCTGTTGCCATTGGTGATACAAAAATTAATCCGTTTTTATTATGTTGTGATATAATTAGACGTTTTTAAACATCAGAGATGACGGCAGATCTACAAATTAAATCATATGTGTTGCAGGCCCCGCCTCCGGAGACCCAGCACAGATTACTGTAAAACTGTAAAACAGGATAATAAAGTGAAAACCACGGAGTCACGTCTGCTCCTTTGCAGCACCTCTGGCGATCTGCTCATTTATTGTACAGCATCAGAAAATTACAATAAAATTGCTTTTAAATTGTTCACAATAAACTGTCTGTCTCTCACATTTTGCCACTTTAGAACAGATAAAATCAATTATATAATCACTAGTGTCCACAACATCAACAATCAATCACACTCTGTCTTATCTTCTCATTTTTCCCCTTTTAGTTGTCCTTAAAATACTCAAACATCTTATTCACTATTAACAATAATTAATTACAAATATTTTATTTATAGATGTACATATATAGCTGTAAAATTGGTATAAACTCAGCAATACTTATATTCTTAGCCAATGTAAACTAAACCACACTGTTTCTCTCATTTGGAGGCATTTTAAAGAGAGCCCTTAGCTGCAGCAGCTCTCTGTGCTTCTCTTCAGTGGGTGGTCACGTGACCATTAAGCGCGCCAAACGCGAGTGCTGAGTGAGCCTCACGGAGCCTTTTAACCATAATAAATTAACTCTTTACATGTCTAAACATATGGTTTCTCCCTTAAAACAAATAACACAATAATATAGACTGCTATTGCGATCACTGGAGCATACTTAACACTTATTTTTTGACACTAGTGCAAACATAACATACAATCAGCACTCAAACATACTCTTAAATCCCTTAATACACCTGTACATATACTACACATCAAAATTATATACTTTCACTGTAATAGTATCTTTAGTTTGTCCATATTTACCTGTAAAACAGGATAATAAAGTGAAAACCAAGCAGTCACGTCTGCTCCTTTGCAGCACCTCTGGCGATCTGAGGGAGCACGCAGTTCACAGTGGCAGATCCTCCGTATCGAGTGTCAAAATAAAAGTCCTCTCCTTGAAAGTGCAAACCTCTGCTACTTTGCAAACAAATACTGCAGGAATGTATTTTATAACTATTCACCCTATCCAATGTAAACGAAACAACACAATTGTATATACACTTTGTGTGTATCACACTCTCCCTGACAAAATAAGAAAAGCTCCAGTGATCAAATCCTAATTACCCATGCTCAACATTGTACCACTTCTAATAAACAGATGTTGTGACCCCATAAGGTGTATGTATTGTAGGTAAGTAATGGTAAGTGATGGTAAGGAATTGGTGTGATGTAATTGTGTAAACCCCAATTGGGTAGGTGTGGAGTAGTGTAAGCAGTTACTGAGTTCAGTGTGGGGGTGTAGGTGTGAATTAGAGGCTGTCCCAATGTCTCATATGTGTATATCTGCTTTGGTCTCCGCTCCCTAGATGATCTCCTCACACTATTCTCTTCTTCTGGCCTTATCCACTCAACTCTGTTTGTACTCTCGGCCTCACCGTCTGTATTTGCTCTCTCTTTTTCCTCAGTATCGACTGGATGTGCTGCCTCAAGGTAAGTAGTTGGACTGTTACATGCCCTTTGCATTTCACTGTCCTGAATCTGTCCTGAATTTTCTCTCCTTGGCATAACACAAATGTTTTCCCTTATAGGAGCTTGTTCGGGGGGGTTGGGGACTTTCTGATGCCAGCTGATGGACAGGAGCACTTAACCAATATCCTCCTGCATTTTCCTCCTCATCAGAATCTACCAAGTCACTGTCTTTGTCTTCCATATCGTTGATGATTGTATGTCTCACTGTCTTTTTCTTCTTATCAGGTCTCAGGGATACAGGTGTTGTTGCTGGGGGTTCAACAGGTAAGTCGTTCACCAGTAGCAACAGGTTTCGGTGTAATGTCCTGGTCTTTTTTCCATCACTGTTCTCAGGGTAGATGTTGTACACAGGGTTATTTGATACTTGCTTTTTCACGACATACACAGCTTTCTCCCAGTAGGATCGTAACTTCCCTGGGCCTCCTCGCTCACCAAGATTTCGGACCAGTACCCGGTCTCCTTCCTTCAGTACGACTCCTCTCATCTTCCGATCATACTGACTTTTCCCCCTTTTGCTTGACTGACGACTGTGGGTCTCTGCAATCTTATACGCCTCACTCATCCTGTGTGCCCACTGCTTAGCATAACCCTTAGGTGATGTTTCATCTTCTGGTTCTACCAAACTGAAGATCAGATCCACTGGGAGATGGGGATGCCGCCCATACAGCAGGTAAAAGGGAGAGTACCCTGTTGATTCATGTCGGGTACAATTATACGCGTGTACAATCTGGGGTAAGTAGTTTTTCCATCTCTCCTTTTCCCTGTCTGTCAATGTCCTCAGCATCTGCAAGAGGGTCCAGTTGAATCTCTCTACCGGGTTTCCTTGAGGATGGTACGGTGATGTGCGGGAGTGCCCAATGCCAGCCAGTTGTCTGAGGGTTCTGAACAGCTTGTTCTCAAATTCACGTCCTTGATCGTGGTGCAGCTTAGCCGGGTAGCCAAAACGAGGGATATAGTCCTGAAACAATCGCTCTGCTGCAGTATGCCCTGACTTGTTTTTAGTTGGGTAGGCCTGAGCAAACCTGGTAAAATGATCCATCATCACCAGAATATACTCATACCCCCCACGACTTGGCTCTAGGTGGAGGTAATCGATACAGACAAGCTCCATAGGTGACTGTGTTGTGATACAACTCATCGGGGCTCTGACATGTACGGTGGGTTTCTTCTGTTTTTTACAGAGACACTTCCTGGTCACATAATTTTCTATGTCCACCTTCATATATGGCCAGTAAAACCTGTCCCGGGCCAAGCTAAGGACTCTCTCTGTCCCCACATGTCCCATCTTGTCATGGAGATGTTCAAGGGCCAGCTTCTTGTATTTGGATGGAAGGACTAGTTGTTTCCTCTCCATTGTTTTCCGGTACAGGAGTCCCCTTTCGACATGAAGTTTGCTCCACTCATACATGAGCCTTCTGCTGGTTCCTGTCAGATTTCCTCTCATTTCCTCTGTTGGACTGACCCCATCAACCTTCCACTGCCTCACTTGTGAGATTATTATGTCCTCTTTCTGGGCTGTGATCAGCTTCTCCATGCTAATTGTTGGCAGCCAAGTGTTAGATGGTTCCACTTTCTCCTCCACAGTGGACAGATACAAAGCAGCAATCCAGGCCACATCCCTTTTCCCGGATACCTGACTACCTTCCCAGGCTGCTCGCACAATGCTGGTAGGTAACTCTTCTGTGCATTCTGACTCAAAAGCTTCAATATCCAGGGGGAGGCGGGACAAGGTGTCAGCGTCGATGTTAGCTCGTCCTGGTCGATACTTAATGTCAAATCGGAAGTCAGAGAGCTCTCCAACCCAACGATGGCCCACTGCATTCAGCTTAGCTGTACTCATCACGTATGTTAGCGGGTTGTTGTCAGTATATACTGTGATTTTCTGGGCATAAAACAGGTAGTCTCTGAATTTTTCGCAAACTGCCCATTTCAAGGCCAGGAATTCCAGCTTGCCGCTGTGCAGTCGATAGTTTCTCTCTGCCTTTGGCAATGTACGGGACCCATATCCAATTACTCTTGGTTTTCCTCCCTGCCGCTGGTAGAGTATTGCCCCCAGGCCTTCCTCAGATGCATCAGTGTGAAGGGTAAAGGGCAAGTTAAAGTCTGGGTATGCCAGTACTGGTGGCTTTTCTAACATACCAGCTAATCTCTCCAGAACCTCCTGATGCCCAGCCATCCATTTGACTGGAGTTTTTGAAGGAAGTTGCGGTCCCTTGGGTTTCTTTCGACTGTGCAATTCTGACTCTGTCCCAGCCTCTGTCTGTAATAACTCATACAGGGGTCTTGCAATTCTGGAAAAGTCCTGGATGAACGTCCGGTAGTAGCTTAGGAATCCTAGTATTCTACGGAGATCTCCCACTGTCTGTGGAGTCCTGGTTGTGAGTGAACGAACAGCCTCTAAGTCCTTGGGATCTATCCTCACTCCTTCAGATGATACCAGCCGCCCAACATATCTGACTTCCTTCCGAAACATCTCACACTTCTCTGGCTTTAGCTTTACACCATGACAACGAAGGGCTCTTAACACTCTCCTGAGGCTCTCTACATGTTCTTCAAATGACTTGGCATAGCACAAGACATCATCCAGATAGGGTATACAGTACTCATCCCTTAAGGAGTCAAGCATCTCTTCCATGCTGCGTTGGAAGGCAGCTGGCGCATTTGACAGGCCAAAAGGGATCCAAACCCACTCATACAGGCCCCAAGGTGTAATAAATGCTGTCATGTGTCTGGAACCCTCATCGATAAAGCCCTGGTGGTAGGCCTTACCCTGGTCTAAAATACTAAACCATGAGTATCCCCCAAGTGTGTCGATTAACTCCTGTATCCTGGGTAGTGGGTGACGATCAGGAATGGTCTTTTTATTTAGGAGGCGATAGTCTACACACAGCCGGAGTTTGCCATCTTTTTTTCTCACGCAAACCACCGGGGCAGCATATGGTGACTTGGACTTTATAATCCATCATTTGGCCAAGAGCTCTTGTATATAGCCTTTTACCTCGCTGAACAGGGGTTTTGGCCCTTTGAACTGGTATATTGTCCTGAAGTGTTATCGACATCTGTAGGGATGGAATGCACCCTATGTCGTCGTCACCTTTACTGAAGACACTAGACTCCTCATATAACATCTTCTGTACTACTTCACGTTGGTTGTCACTCAGGTGTCCCAAATCTACAGGAGGATGCCACAAGCCTGTGCTTTTCTCTGCCTCTCGTGTCGTTGTAGTCTGGACTCTCACAGTCTGCCTCACTCCACTTGATGTTTCAGGATCCACAATCCTTTTTATCCTCTGCCATGTTCCAAGGAGTGTGCCCTGTGGTAGCATTATGTCACATCCTGTGTAATTTCCAATAGGTACTGATATATGTGAATTATCGTTGTTGGGTACCGTCAGTAGCCCCTCTCTAACATCCAAACACTTCAGCTAAGTACTCTCCATGTGTGGCTCAAACAAGACTACAGAGTCCGGCTGCACTACTTTTGGTTTAAAGCAGCATCGTACCCAAGCGACCTGCCCTGTTGGTACAACAACTGCCCTCTGGCTGACTTTCAGACGACTATATTCCTCTTCTTCTGTATTCTGGATAACTTCAATTAGGGTTTGTGCTTTCTCTGTTGGGACATCAATGGCTCCTGCTACTAGAGTGGTGAGTGTTTGCATGAGCTTTTCAGGTTTACCTTGGATCAGTTCTTCAATTACATTGAAGCCCAGGAGTGGTCTCTCAATCTGCATTTTACTCACAAGAAAAGGAACATTGATGGAAAGGTTGGGGTCCTCATTTCCTAGCAAGTTGACTGTTATGACTGTCCATCCGTCAAAAGGAATAGGCTCTCCATTAACTTCACATATCTCCAGATCATTTCCACATCCCATCAGGTCTTGCAGTGGCCTCACCTGGATATCAGGTAGGTATTTCTCTTTCCACACACGATCCACCATGCTCACCTGTGCCCCTGTGTCGAGCAGTGCCTTCGCAGTAAGTCCATTCAAATTACACTGTGTTAATGCTTTGCTCCCTATCAGTTGAATTATTGTGTCAGTTTTTGTTTTGCAAGGGGCCTCTATAGTCATGTAATCCACTGCCAAGTCTGTTGCTTTGCCCTTTTGTTTCTGGTTGTTATATCTGTGATCAATGGCTTTTGCGGTCTGCGGTCACTGGTTGCCCCCCTGCAGTGGCCGGTTTCCGTTTCCCTGCCATTGAGATCGTCTCAAGCACCCGGCTGCTCGATGCCCCTCCTCACCACAGATGAAACAATGTGGACAATCTTGCCTCCCCTCTCCTGTACACTGTGCACAACATCGTGAGCGGCCCACTCTGCGTGAAGCTGGATGACTGGCTGGACATTGGCAACCCCTCTCCACACGTGCTGTCATTGACTGTTGCAGTGCATCAACTACAGTGGTGAGAGCATCAATTCTTGCAGTAAGTAGTTTAATTGCGTCATTCTGGGTTTTTCTTACAGCACCCTCTGTCCTGCCGCCCTCGTCACAAGCGGGGTCAGTGTGGACTTGTGCACTATTTGCCATCGACTGTTTCACCCTACTTGATGGGCCCAACCGTCGCAGTCTTTCATTTTCATCACTTGTGATTTTCATGACATGTCTGAGGATAGTATCATCAGTCACATTACTGTCAGCAAGCAGTGGTTTCAGTTCACTGCGGATGTCTTTGCATTTGTGACTCAGTCCTTGATACACTGTGTGTAGAAATACATCTTGCACTGTGGCAGCACTGTACTTGCGGTCGGAATCGGCTTGTTTTGCTGCAAACAGTATTTTTTGTTTGAGTCCCATCACACGGTATAAGAACTGTTGAGGTGTCTCGTGGTCACTTTGTTTAGTGCACATTAGTTCCTGGAATAGTTCTGTGCTGTTTCGATCTCCCAGATGTGACTGTAAGAACCCTTTCAACTCATTCACCGTCATGTCATTCTTATTTATTAGCATATCTTTGAAAATGCCAGGCTTGATGATCCTTTGCACCCCTCTGATAATTTCAGTATCACTTAAGTTCTCCCTCAAACCAGCATCCATCTGTCTGCACACATTGTTGTATGTGATGTCTGATGAGTGGTCTCCAATTTGGCCTCCATGTATTTTGAACTCTCGGGGCTGGATACATGGGAGACCCACCATAGGAAATGCACTGTTATGAGCTTCCCACTGAGGTTGTTCACTGTGATATGGGAGTGTAATGTTCTTTCCTTGGGTTGCATTATTGATTGGGTCTGTGTGCGTGGTAAGTGTCACATTTTGATGAATTCTCCTACCCAATTCTTCATATTCTGCTAGTATTCTCTTGTTGCCACCAGGATGTAGACAGATGTCTGTCCAAACCACTGCGTGCTTCGTTGTCACCGTTGACGTAGTAGCCGCCGACCTCCAGATCCAGCGCCACCTGGTCCCACGGTCCAGAAATAAGTGGATCAGCCTCTTCATGCCACGTGAAGCTGATCCCGGACGAGCCCCCAAGAATCTGTTGCAGGCCCCGCCTCCGGAGACCCAGCAGACAGATTACTATAAAACTGTAAAACAGGATAATAAAGTGAAAACCACGGAGTCACGTCTGCTCCTTTGCAGCACCTCTGACGATCTGCTCATTTATTGTACAGCATCAGAAAATTACAATAAAATTGCTTTTAAATTGTTCACAATAAACTGTCTGTCTCTCACATTTTGCCACTTTAGAACAGATAAACATCAATTATATAATCACTCTAGTGTCCACAACATCAACAATCAATCACACTCTGTCTTATCTTCTCATTTTTCCCCTTTTAGTTGTCCTTAAAACATCTCAAACATCTTATTCAGTATTAACAATAATTAATTACAAATATTTTATTTATAGATGTACATATATAGCTGTAAAATTGGTATAAACTCAGCAATACTTTTATTCTTAGCCAATGTAAACTAAACCACACTGTTTCTCTCATATGGAGGCAGTTTAAAGAGAGCCCTTAGCTGCAGCAGCTCTCTGTGCTTCTCTTCAGTGGGTGGTCACGTGACCATTAAGCGCGCCAAACGCGAGTGCTGAGTGAGCCTTACGGAGCCTTTTAACCATAATAAATTAACTCTTTACATGTCTAAACATATGGTTTCTCCCTTAAAACAAATAACACAATAATATAGACTACTATTGCGATCACTGGAGCATACTTAACACTTATTTTTTGACATTAGTGCAAACTGTAGCAAAGTTCGATATGAGGGGAAGAAGAAGACAGGGTCGGCGATTCAGGTAAGCAGTAAAGTTTTATTTTCAAATGAGTGCACAACACCCGTAGTGTGCGTGTGTGTGTGCTCTCTCCCTCTTCTCCCGGCTGCTCCTTCTGTTCTCCTTAAGAAGGTTGTCTCTCCGGCCCAATCACTAGAATAAACAGGTGTTATTTATTATTTCTGATTGGCCTGCTGATTAGCCGCCGGGCTCCAAGCCTGCTCTCCCCCCTCATTGGGTGTTCGATCATGCTTACCTCTCCACATACCCCCACCGCCCGCCTCAGGCCGGGGAGCCGTCCGGCCTGCAGCCCTCCCCCCCCCCGCCCTGGAGAGGAAGTCGGCCACAGCCATTTGCGCCCCCGGCCTGTGGACCACCTTGAATTTAAAAGGCTGTAACGCTAGATACCAACGGGTGATCCGCGCGTTGGTATCCTTCATGCGGTGAAGCCACTGGAGAGGAGCATGATCTGAACAGAGGACGAATTCCCTGCCCAGGAGGTAATAGCGAAGAGTGAGAACGGCCCACCTGATCGCCAGGCACTCCTTCTCTATGGTGCTGTACTTAGCCTCACTCTTACTGAGTTTTCGGCTAATGTACAGCACCGGCCGTTCCACTCCTGCCACCTCCTGGGAGAGAACCGCCCCCAGACCCCGATCGGATGCATCCGTCTGTAACAGAAAGGGGAGAGCAAAATCAGGAGCGTGCAATAGTGGCCCCCCGCAAAGTATAGATTTTACCTTTGAGAAGGCCTGTTGACACTGCTCCGACCATTGGACGGTATCTGGTCCCTCCTTTTTAGTGAGATCAGTCAATGAGCTGACGAGGGCCGAATAATTAGGGACAAAACGCCTATAGTATCCCGCCAGCCCCAAAAACTGTCTCACCTCCTTCTTGGTCTTAGGTCTCGGACAGGTGGCAATAGCTGCAGTCTTATCAATTTGGGGCTGCACCTGCCCGTGGCCTAAGTGGAAGCCCAGATACCTTACTTCCACTCGCCCAATTGCGCACTTCCGTGGGTTAGCCGTGAGCCCGGCCCGTCTCAGCGCCGACAATACCGCCCTCAGGTGTTGCATATGCCGCTGCCAGTCATTACTGTAAATGATGATGTCATCTAAATAAGCAGCGGCATATGCCACGTGAGGGCCGAGTATTTTATCCATCAGACGCTGAAACGTTGCCGGTGCCCCGAACAGCCCGAACGGAAGTGTCACGAATTAGTGTAATCCAAACGGCGTTGTGAAAGCCGTTTTTTCGCGGGATATTGGAGTCAAGGGGATCTGCCAATAGCCCTTCGTTAAATCCAAAGTCGAGTAAAATCGAGCAGCACCTAACCGGTCGAGCAACTCGTCAATACGCGGCATTGGATAGGCGTCGAATTTTGACACCGCATTTACCTTGCGATAATCCACACAGAACCGGACCGAGCCGTCAGTCTTGGGTACCAAGACAATGGGGCTGGCCCAGTCGCTGTGGGACTCTTCTACTACTCCCATTTTCAACATATTACTCAATTCTTCCTGAATCACTTTTTTCTTGTGTTCAGGTAGGCGATACGGCCGGGTCCTAACGACCACGCCCGGTTCGGTCTCGATATGGTGCTGAATCAGGTTAGTACGACCGGGCAGGGGTGAGAACACATCAGAGAATTCACGTTGGAGGTGCCGGATATCGAGGAGCTGGCTCGCTGAGAGATGATCCCCTCCGGTGACCAGAGCGCCCGGCCGTCCCCGGCCGGGGCTCTCTGGCCCCAGGTCATCCTCGTTAGTAACAAGCGTAGCCAGCGCCACTTCCTCCGGCTCCCTCCACTGCTTCAGCAGATTAATGTGATAAATCTGACGTGAACCAGCCCTGTCCGAACGAACCACCTCGTAATCGAGATCACCGACTCGTCGTGTGACCACAAACGGCCCTTGCCACTTGGCGAGTAATTTAGAGCTGGAAGTGGGTAATAGTACAAGGACTTTATCTCCCTGTGCAAATTTACGTAGTTTAGTGCCCTTGTCATATCGCCGGCGTTGGTCATCCTGAGCCTTAAGCAAATTCTCCGTAGAGAGCCGCCCCAGTGTGTGGAGTTTTGCTCTAAGGTCCAGAATATACTGAATTTCATTTTTACTCTTAGAAGGCTCGTCCTCCCAAGCCTCTCTAATGACATCCAAAACCCCTCTGGGCTGTCTGCCATAGAGAAGCTCGAAGGGGGAAAACCCCGTGGAGGCTTGGGGAACCTCCCGCACAGCAAATAACAAGGGCTCTAACCACTTATCCCAATTTTTCGCGTCCTCGTGAACGAATTTACGGATCATTGATTTAAGCGTGCGATTAAACCTTTCCACCAGCCCGTCTGTTTGTGGGTGATAGACGCTGGTGCGAATGGATTTAATGCCCAATAATCCATAAAGTTCGCGCATGGTGCGTGACATGAACGCGGTGCCTTGATCAGTGAGAATCTCCTTGGGGATTCCCACTCGGGAGATTATACGAAACAGAGCTTCCGCAACACTTTTTGCTGAGATGTTACGGAGCGCTACTGCTTCCGGGTAGCGGGTTGCATAATCCACTAGGACTAGTGCAAACCGGTGCCCGCGTGCGGATCGCTCTAATGGCCCGATGAGATCCATACCAATTCTCTCGAAGGGCATCTCCATAATTGGTAACGGGCGCAAAGGCGCTTTTGGGGTGGCCGGTGGATTTACCAGCTGACATTCACGGCACGCAGCGCACCATTTGCTGACATCCCCGTGAATGCCCGGCCAAAAGAATCGGGTCATGAGGCGATTTAATGTGGCCGCCTGACCTAAATGTCCAGCCATAGGATTAGCATGAGCCGCCTGGAAAAGCATTTCCCGACGGCTCTTTGGTACTAATAATTGGGTAGTATCTTCTTTTGTCTGAGCGTCTTGGGTCACTCGATACACCCTGTCATTAATGATCGAAAAATATGGATAGGAGAGGGGCCGGTCAGGCTGGAGGTTTTCCCCATCTATCACCTGCACTCTTTCGAGTGCATGTCTCAGCGTGTCGTCACGCGACTGTTCCAGGGGAAAGTCTTTACACCGGGAAATTCCCAGCCCTTCCCCTGAGACCGCGCGTGATGTCACCGCTTGGGATTCCCCCAGCTGAGCGACACACCCCCTACCCGGCGATCTCTTCTTCCAAGACCCACCCGCACATAAGACCCCTAATAATCTATTAAATCCAGGCCAATTGGTTCCCAGAATTAGCGGGTGTTTGAGGTGCGGGTTAACTGCTACCTCAACGCTATGCTTTTTACCCCGGAATTGAATGTCTATCGCCGTTAGCGGGTAGTGAATTACATCCCCGTGCACACACCTTACCCTTACTGTGCGGCTCGTATCCAATGCCGGGTCTTGAAGCAGGCTTTGGTGGATGGAGGTTTGGTTGCACCCCGAATCCACCAAAGCTTGATATGTACCCCCTTTTATACTCACTGGTATCCGGTATAGCCCGTCGCGACCGGGGGCGACGATTGGCGTGGCGGGGACCCGAATCAGCGCACTCACCTCCTTCATGGAGCAGATTTTTGGTGTGCTATTCTCGCCCCCGCGGCGCCAATGCATCGGCCCAGCCCTTCTCACTATACCCCCAGGGCCAGCAAGACCAACCGATTGAACCGGAGAGAGACCTGGCGCTGTCTGGGGAACCGCCAGGGGTCGTTGCTCCACCCCGCCGTCCGGATATGGACCCGCCCCCCTTGGGACATTCGGCAGGTCCGCCTCTGTGCACCGCCATCTGGGTGCTGGAGTGGGCGGTCCCCGCAGTCTGGGCCTGGGAACAGGAGGAGAGAGAGGGAGAGGGGGAGAAGAGAGAGAGGTTATTTCGCCGACCCTGGCCCTCGCCACCAGGTGATCCTCCGCCAGCCGGATGGCCGTCTCCAGATCCTCTGGCCGGTGGCACTGGACCCACTCCGATGTTCGGGAGGGGAGGCGGGTGATGAATTGCTCCAGCACCACGGCATCCACCAGCTGGTCGGTGGTCCGGCCATCCTTCACCAGCCATCTGCGGCAGGCGTCACGGAGCTGCTGAGCGAACACGAAGGGCCGGCCACTGGCAGTCAGCTCCATGGAGCGGAAGAGCTGACGCTGCTCTTCCGGATTGCGGCCGGCCCGCTGGAGAACGGCTCGCTTCAGGTGAGCGTACTCCAGGAGATTCTGGGCCGGTAGCTGCTGCACGGCAATTTGGGCTTCGCCTGACAGCAGGGGGATGACTCTTACCGGCCACTCGGCCCGCGGCCAGCCACACGCCTCCGCCAACCTCTCGAAGAGGTCCAGGAACACTTCCGGGTCGTCCTCCGGTGCCATCTTCTGTAGCGAGATGGGAGGGTGGGCGGCAGATGTCGGAGCGGGCCGGATCTCCTGGACCAGCAGACTCCGGATTAGCTCGCGGTCCTCCCACTGGGCCTCTACGAGGACTTGGAAGCGTCTTTCCAGATTTTTTCTCAGCTCCCCCAGCGCATGGTGTTGTTGTTGGTGGAGGGCCGCGAGCGCCTGGATGACTTCCGCACATGGACTGGTAGACGGAGTAACCATTCTGGCAGCAGGGTTTCTTCTTCTTCCCGGGTTTCGGCACCACTGTAGCAAAGTTCGATATGAGGGGAAGAAGAAGACAGGGTCGGCGATTCAGGTAAGCAGTAAAGTTTTATTTTCAAATGAGTGCACAACACCCGTAGTGTGCGTGTGTGTGTGCTCTCTCCCTCTTCTCCCGGCTGCTCCTTCTGTTCTCCTTAAGAAGGTTGTCTCTCCGGCCCAATCACTAGAATAAACAGGTGTTATTTATTATTTCTGATTGGCCTGCTGATTAGCCGCCGGGCTCCAAGCCTGCTCTCCCCCCTCATTGGGTGTTCGATCATGCTTACCTCTCCACACAAACATAACATACAATCAGCACTCAAACATACTCTTAAATCCCTTCATACACCTGTACATATACTACACATCAAAATAATATACTTTCACTGTAATAGTATCTTTAGTTTGTCCATATTTACCTGTAAAACAGGATAATAAAGTGAAAACCACGGAGTCAAGTCTGCTCCTTTGCAGCACCTCTGGCGATCCGAGGGAGTCCTCTCCTTGAAAGTGCAAATCTCTGCTACTTTGCAAACAAATACTGCAGGAATGTATTTTATAACTATTCACCCTATCCAATGTAAACGAAACAACACAATTGTATATACACTTTGTGTGCATCACATATGCATGCATTTTTTTAATGAATCTTTAATATAACTCGGGCACAACGTTTCCGGTTCTTCTTCGCTGGTTTCGTTATATAATCAATTAGGGATATATAACGCTGGTTATTCTAAATTATAATCAACCCTTGTGTAAATCGGTGGAGGTAATTCGCTATCATTAATTATATATTGGGGAAATGATTCGTTCATCTTGCTGGACGAGATTTAAAGATTCGAATCAGTGAAAAGTGAGCTGGGACACACGCAGGCATCATTAGTTGCGTGCAGATCGATGATCTCGTATTATGCTTCTTTTTCAGAATATTTTTTGTCTCATCGTAGATTATCAGCATATGATTTTACCTAAAGGAAATTAAAGCAAGAATAACAGTAGTCTTTGTCTCAAAAAGAAAAAGTAGAATATATATATATATATATGAATAAAATGAACATGAAGAAAGGAACACATTTCTGAGTTAATGTATGGCTGTTATAATGAGAATGAATAGTTACATATTTATGTGCAAAACGACTCAAATTTAAGAGTTACAAAGTTACAATACTATTTATTATATATGTGTATATTATTTATATATAAGGGACATGAAATATAACAATGGTAACAAAAAGGATTGTAACTTAATGCTTAAATTTGAGTCGTTTTGCACATAAATATGTAACTATTCATTCTCATTATAACAGTCATACATTAACTCAGAAATGTGTTCCTTTGTTCATGTTCATTTTATATATATATTAGGAATACAACATTTTGTTAAATAGGAAATTGATTTTTATAAATTATTTTTCTTTTGTTTGTAAATAAATGCCCTGAGCTTCATCATTTGGGAAGTGCTCCATTGTGTGGAAAAACTCAACAGTGCAAATAGAAGATGCCCAAAGGTAAATAATGTAAAATAGGCTGTATGAAACAGCAAACTTCCATTTTAATGAATTCAAGCCAGAGTAATTTATTCCAAAATCAAATAGTCTTCATACACTTGTTATGACTGACATAACATGTCATAGTTCCAGGGTCCAAACATTCTATACTGTGATGCTCAACAGTGTGCTTTACTACTTTTGGAAAATCATGATTTATATCATGCATAATATCAGATCGCCTGGTTGTGATAAAATGTTTTAAATCATTAAAATATTTGTGTTTGGGAATCAGCAAATTGAGACAATGTAATAAAGACTGGTTTTAAAAGAGGTTGGCTGAAATGTGTGATCTGACTAAACAGTGAATATAATAGAAACAGCTATTTTCTCCATTTTAATGAGTATAGGCTTGGACGTGGAAACCATATTCCATACGCCACAACTCACCAGGCAGGTGGACTTTAAATATGTCAGTTCTTGAAAGCCAAATAATAAAAACTTATTTTAAAAACTAGAGTTTGTAACTTAAAGATAATAAAATAAAATAATATTTGTAGAAATGTTTCATTTACAAATTTGCTCCACAGTAGGTGTTTTCCAAAACGTACTTATTGGTGTTGATGTCTGACTGTTTGTTCCTGTAAATAATTCCCTCCTAGATAGTTATGTTTTACAGGTAACTAATTATTCCAGTGATTCTAGTGTGGTCACTCAGTCCATTGAGATTTTCTATAATATGATTACCACATTTAAGAAAATAACTAATAAAAGTTCAAGAAAACAAATCTTCACTTGTGCATGCAGTAGTGACAACTTAAATAATTGAAATAGTCAATAATGGACGTGCATAATTTCTGTTCAAATGTGTACATTACTAATTAGGTTTGTAGCATCATGGGTATATTATTACAATATTCAATTTCTCTTAACTTGTTATCCAGTTAATTATATCCTTAATATAAAAGTGGTAGAAAATCAGTAATGCTTGATCAAATAGAGTACAGTTCACAGCCTATTGTGTCACTCTCTCTCTCTCTCTTTTCTATAGCTCTCTCTTGGTCAGTGTGGGAAACTGCTGGACCTGAAGTGCAGGAACATAGCACAGATAAAGGTGTTCTGGAGCCAAGCACGGGAATGGGCCAAAAAAAATCTTCAAATCAAGCAAAAGCTTTTGGTAATAAAATGTTATTCTTCCTCTTTTATATAGAATAGGGAATTTTATTAACATTGTGCAGGGAAGCAACAACTATGCTGATTTCATGCAATAGTGTGCAATCAAATCAACCCAAATATCATTTCAGTATATTAGAATCTACACAAAATCTTGCCCTGCCTATAAAATAATAATCAATAATAACTAATCATTTCAGTGGCGTTATACTGTATATAAGGCTACTTCACACAGAGTTGTAACTTACACTTTTTGATTTCTGGTCATGCAGTGAATAGGTGTTCCTGCTACTGATGTTGTGCAGATTCTTTCACAGATAGGTTTGCTCAGGTGGTTTACCTCTATAAAACACAGACTAAGAACAGTGGACTGTCCTCTTACCTTTTTAATTACAACTTTTATGTAAATAATAATAACCATTTCCGCACTTCCCGAAAACTTGTTCTTGCTATGTTGTTTTGGAAGTTATACCTGAAGTTGTAACTTATGATTAACATGTTTCCTGCAACATTTTTAATTAACCATACTCTCTGTAAATCATAGCTTTCTAATGTTGTATGTAAAAAAAGATAGACCTGACATATCCTGCACAAGCTGGATATATCTCTCCATACTCTTGACCTACTCTTGATTGTGGGTCGAGAGTAAAGAGAGAGATCATTGTTGAGTCTTTCTTGCTCAGCAGATGCTAACCTTATTACTAAATATCTCATCTTATAAGTCATGGTTCAACTCAAATATCTTGAACTAATGATAAAAAATCTAATTGCAAATAAAATGCAATTACTCATTTAAAGAACATTCAGTAGCCTACATATTAAAAGAAGCACCCAAATATGCACATATTATGTACTAAGTTTGTATTTTGCTTGAGTGGTCATTAAATGTGTAGGATCTGGATTAAGTAAAGAATCTCCAATTGTTAACCAGTTCAGAACTACCACCATGGACAGTGCCACACAAGATCGGAAAAGGTATACCTTTATTTAAAGAGCCCATATTATACATGAAATAGGGTCATATTTAGGTTGTAAGGGTCTCCAACAACAGTCTAATATGCATGCAAGGTCAAAAAACACTTTGATGGTCTTATAATCTGCATTTATTTTTACCTAATTATCCCAGCGACTCCCATATGAATCGTTCAGCGATTCATTTGTTTCCAAACCCCTCCTCAGCGCGAAGCTAATCTGCGCTGATTGGAACGATGACAGCCTGCTGCGATTGGTCGACACAGACAAGGCTTCAGCGCAAGAGTGAAATGCCCAGCTGCTAATCTACAATATAAAAGTAGTCACAGTGCATACACGCTTCATAGTGGATTTTGGCTGCCAGTGGGTGAATGTAAACACAGACGATGGACTAGAAAATACTGACGACTAACTATTTTATTGAGCAAAAAGTCCAAGAACTGGCGAGGAGGTCACAGTCTTCTTGCTCTTTTCACACACACACACACACACACAGGGCCTGCGCGTCCATAGAGGACCGGCTGAATAGAGAGGGCGCGGCGCTCAGTTATATCCGCGAATACCCGTGCGTTACACACACGAGGAGACACACACACACACACAGAGGGCCGGCGCATCCATAGAGGAGCGGCTGAATAGAGAGGGCGCGGCGCTCAGTTATATCCGCGAATACCCGTGCGTTACACACACGAGGAGACACACACACACACACACACAGGGCCGGCGCGTCCATAGAGGAGCGGCGCTCAGTTATATCCGCGAATACCCGTGCGTTACACACACGAGGAGACACAGACACACACACACACAGGGCCGGCGCGTCCATAGAGGAGCGGCGCTCAGTTATATCCGCGAATACCCGTGCGTTACATACACGAGGAGACACAGACACACACACACACAGGGCCGGCGCGTCCATAGAGGAGCGGTGCTCAGTTATATCCGCGAATACACGTGCGTTACACACACGAGGAGACACAGACACACACACACACACAGGGCCGGCGCGTCAATAGAGGAGCGGCGCTCAGTTATATCCGCGAATACCCGTGCGTTACACACACGAGGAGACACAGACACACACACACACAGGGCCGGCGCGTCCATAGAGGAGCGGCGCTCAGTTATATCCGCGAATACCCGTGCGTTACATACACGAGGAGACACAGACACACACACACACAGGGCCGGCGCGTCCATAGAGGAGCGGTGCTCAGTTATATCCGCGAATACATGTGCGTTACACACACGAGGAGACACAGACACACACACACACACAGGGCCGGCGCGTCAATAGAGGAGCGGCGCTCAGTTATATCCGCGAATACCCGTGCGTTACACACACGAGGAGACTATAATATTGAGCTGAAATATTTTGAAACTTGACCGTTGCATGTGTGTAAACAGCTGACGATCCGTAATCAAAGCGGCACGCGTCGCGTTTTCAACGTGGCTTTACACGCGATATGAGAATATAAAGAGTTAACCTGATACAGTACACGCAGTTACAAGTAACAAAACACAACTAAATACATAATTTGCAAGCTAGAGTAAACAAGGCAATAATTTTAATCGCACTTACTTAAACTTGTGAAATGGGGGTAGAAACTGATTCATGATCCACTGATCCATGTTCTGACAGTCTTTACTGATCCCTCCTTTAACAAACCGATGAAGTCTTCTTTGAAAGCATATCGTTTTCAGAAGCACTCGATCTGCTCAAGGCTGGGCTATATTGCTGATGTTTCATCTTTGATTAGACTGTCCATAATATCCATCTGCACAGCGTGACTTCATTCGACCAGTGTCTGTGTGTGTCTCTGTGTGTGTGTGAGACTTTTTTTTCTGTTAGTGGGCGGGGCCGCAGGTTTCAAATCTCCCGGGTTTGCGCGCCCAACTACTTGTGTTTCGTAGCTGCGTCATCGCGAAACACCTAATGACTCGTTATCAAGACGACTCGTTTGAAGCACTATGAGTCGACTCTTTTATAGATGAATCAATAGTTTTAAACACTGTACACTTACAGATTTAAGCCTTAGCTGGATATTTCACTTCACTTAGAGCTGTGTTACACACTACATGGAAGGGCATTTTCAAAAACCCATAATAGGGGCTCTTTAAGAAAAAAAACTTTATTGGTAGTGCGAGAGACATTATCAGGTAGTGGGCTCCAAGTCTTTCTTACCTTGGAAATGTTTTTTAATATATTTTTTTCTCTGTTTAGATGTAAAAACCTAAGCATTTAATTAGCTTAGAAATTATTTTAACCTGCAGTTTATACAGTGTAACCCTTGGAAGTTTTCTTCATCTTTGCCTCATATTAAATTAGACTTGGTAAAGAACTTTTGCCTTGAAAAGACCCAAATCAACAATGTGCTAACAGAGAGGATATTTAAACATCTTGGTAAGTACCAGCGAATTCACAAGAGCTTGCGTATAATAAAATACACATCGTTTCCCATATTATTCCAAAAACAGAATATGACTGTCATCAAAAGGCAACCAAGGATTTATTAACTGTATTGATATATTAACTATACACAATTACACTGGTCAGAAAAAAAAAAACAGAAATTTACCAAATTAACTGGGATGTGTAGATTACTGATATGCCAGTCAGGATCACACCTGTAGTGTTGGGTTTACTACTGTTACATCAAGGTGGAATGGTTTGTATTTACAGAATTGTTCTTTTTTCTTCACAGCTTGCCAGTTTCACAGCACATTGGACATTTTCCAGTACAATACGTGTGCAAGACATGTGAAAACAAGGTTTGTAGTTATACAATATAACTGCATTGTGTGAATCCAGTGGATAGTGTCTTCCTAAGGGCTGTAAAGAAGTAATGTTCATTAGTACCCATGTCCATGATGGTAATCTGAGCTTTCTTGGTTAAATGGCACATCATTTGTCTTTAAAAGGACAGATGAAATCTATTTAATTTAGCATGAATTGGGTGTTATTTACATGTGTGTGTATATAATAGGTAACTGGACCACTGTTGTAGGCTCATTTTGATGGACTGAGACAACACTTTGTCACAACTACAGCTCAACCTATGAACTCTTTTTAAGTGGCATTTTGTTAAACAATGACTGATCCATAAACGATATGCTTTGTTATTTTCTTAAGTACTTACTGTCATAATTGAATATTCAGTTGGAAGGGGATGTACTGCATATCACACAAAATATGATTGGATTTACAATATGGGTTTTACATTTGAATGAAAACAAGATGCAGCATCATATAAACAGCCTTCAAGATGCCCATTTTGTCTGGGACATTTGTAGAAGTGTTCATAAACCATGTCAGAATCTACAATTGTTTGTAACATATTTCAGAAACTAAACGTATAATATCTGTTTGTTTATTTTGTCATTTCTTTCAGCCAAAAGACCTAGCCCCCAGCTTGAGAACCACAGGAGAAAATAGATGGTGACTGTGTCATAAAGGAAGTCTACTATTAGATCTGTTGTCAGCTTGGTGGTGCAAAGAAAAAAAACGTCTTCCCATGAAACTGAGTTGTGTGGACAACAATACATTTAGAATAGAATGAAATGAGTATAATCTTCTATGTGAAACTACTTTCACACAATCTACATTGTAGAAATGCTGTACAAAACAAGATGAATTGAAATGAGTGTGTAGAAGTCCATTCATTAATTAATTTTCCTCGGCTAAGTCTGATTTATCAGGGGTTTGCCACAGTGGAATGAACCGCCAACTCCACTGGCAAATGTTTTACGCAGCAGATGCCCTTCTAGCCACAACCCAGTACTGGAAAACACCCATACACACTTATTGACAGACACACTCATCCACTATGGCCAATACAGCATGTATTTGGATTGGAGTACCTGGAGTAAACCCACACAAACACGGAGAACATGCAAACTCCACACAGACACGCCAACTGACCCAGCCAGGACTCGAACCAGCGACTTTCTTGCTGTGAGGTGACCGCTGAGCCACAGTGCTGCCCTGCTTGGATGTTAATAAAGTATTTTGTGAATTAAAGTCATGTTGTAGGATTTGTACTTTATTTATACACTCTCAAGTACTAGTCTAGTAACAGTTGAACTTTGAGCTCTGTCTGGGCCCAGTGTTTGACACTGAACACTGTTTTATAGAAGCTTTAGAACATCTTTAGCAGTGCTTTGGTCATATTATAGCCAATTTTGATATTATGAATACGTTTCTGTTAACACTAACCACATTACTGAATCAGTACACTATATTTTTTCTGCATACAATGAAATCCTAAGTTTGTAAAAGAATTAAAAGAAAAAACATAGTGTGATCTGATTTAACATAAAGTTAATCATATAAAAGTTAGTCAAAACACACATCAATTATTTATATATATATATATATATATATATATATATATATATATATATATATATATATATATATATATATATATATATATATATATATATACTGTATATGTCAAATTAAAACAGTGTGCCACAAACAGTATGCATTTAATTTCCACAGTCTTAAGTTTATGTAAATTATCTGTAGCTTTAGTTCGTTGCTATGGTGATTGACACTTTTAGCCATATTTGCATAGCTTTGACGTAAACAAAAGTATTATTTTTTCATTGATAACTCAATTATATTGTATGTTATTGTTAATGATTTAATTTTGTATTATTTTCTTCTTAGAGTCTTCAATGTATTTTTTGTGTAGTGTAAAATTGTGGAAGTGCTTTGGGCTGTGGGCTGAGTTAGCGCGTTTTACACCTAATTTGTCTCAAATGTCTGAAATGAACCAACTTATTTACTTTTTGTTGACATAGCCAATCTACGTGTCGTGTAATCACTTTTTTGATTGCACTAGATAGTTTATTTATGCAGTAGATATATCTTTTTGTAACCCTAATTTCAAACCCTACTTTGCAAACCAAAAGAACTACAAATATGGCGCTGATTTGTATGAAACTTCGTGACGCTGCTAGTAGGAATTGTAGTTTTTTTTTATTTTTATGTTTTGCTTAGAATTAGAAGTTGTAATTAGTGGGTTGACAGTTTAATGAGGGAGTTATGGAGATGGTAAACACAAATATGTTTTCAGATTTTAAATATCTTATTGTTAAATGGGATTAAATAAATTATAACCATATTTTACAGCGCCCCCAGTTGGTGCCCAATGCTGACTGTACTCACAAGATTCCTAAGATCAAGAGCTCTCCTTTACAGCTGGGCCTATATGTGTAGGCTCCTTTTTTGCTGAATTAGAAGCCTTCAAACATGCACCAAAGTACAGATTTGATGCTCAGTTTTTCAAAGCAGGGGACATGTAAAATGTTCATACCAACATATACTACTCTTCAGGTCAATACCTTTCCAACAGTGTATTTGTTTCTGGTCTACAATATATATATATATATATATATATATATATATATATATATATATATATATATATATATATATATATATATATATATATATATATATATAATTTTACAGACACATGCCATCTCAGGTTTAGTTTCAGAGCACTTTGAATATTCAACATATTAATTGTGTGTGTGTGTGTGTCTGTGTGTGTGTTTGTTTGTTTGTTTCTGACAATTAAACAAAATAACAACCCCACAACATGAGGAATGCATGGTCCACAGACACACACAAACACACCTTCTGAGGACATTGTCTAGCCCCTTCCCTTAACCATCACAGCTAAATATGTGCCTAACGTAACCTTAACTTAACCTTTAAATCATATATTTTTTTTTCACACTCAAAGTTCTTTACATGAGTGTCAGATTGCCAACATCTCTTCATTTTACTGTCTTGATCCTCATTTTGTTGGTCCAATACTCAAATCAGCTACACAAAGACTGAGACACACAAACACACAAAGATGGGTTTTTATATTTTGTGCAGATTTTTATACTGTACATTATACATTTTATTACACATTTATATTCTTTCTCTCTTACATTAAACCTCCTCTTAAACATTGTTGGGTAATGTAATTTGAAAAATAACTATTTCCTGATTACATTAATTAGTGTTTAAATGACTACTGTTATTGGGTGAAAATAAATTAACTACTTGATGTAGTACAACAAACCATAATAAATCATATGACAGTCTGAAATGTCCAATGCAGTTGATCTGAAACTGAAATATTCTGCAAAATATCAGTTTATGACTTCATTTTCTTCTGCTTATTGTATTCATAAAATCTACATTCTTCATTTTATAAAGCAGATGTTCTGCACAATATTTTAGGAAAAAAAGAGAATAAAGTACTCTGCTTCTGTAAATCTCTTACTTTACTTTTCCAGTGGTTCAGTATTATTTTAAACTAGTTATTACACTCAACACCTCTTGCGCTGTTGTTCTCTTTGTAGAGTGATAAATCTATCTTACTATGACAGTGTAACTGGGACTTTCAATGTTCCAACATCAAAATCAAAGTCAGCTTTATTGTCAATTCAACCACATGTACAGGACATACAGAGAATCAAAACCCTCAGACCCGAACATATAACATTAATACAAAAAGTAGAGTTTTGAAAAGAAATTACAGTAAATACAATTACACGTATAATCTAAAAATACAAGTAAAATAAAAAAAATATATAAACAATACAATTACACTTAAGGGCGGCAAGCAGTGCAAACTAGAGTTGTGCAGATGCAAAACGGTATATAATGCAAAAGTATAGTGCAAAACAGTATATACGGTAGAGCAAAAAGCTTGTAAACATGATAATGATGATAAAGTGACAGTGTCTTAATAGTATACAGGGAGGTAGTATGAGATAACTAGCAGTAACATGTTAGTAGTTCGAGTTAAATCTTAAAGTGTCCAGTTCATTCTTTTGTCAAGGCCTGGATTTTGATTAACAGAAGTCAATCATTAGTTAGTTAATGACTAATTAAATGTGTATTTCATATCTACAGCTTTAGCAAGAATTTACAGACATTTGAGATCCAAAAGTTTTGCAGAGCAGAAACAATACAAACATATTGTTCCTGATAATACAGCAGTGTAAATCAGCATGTTGTTACAAAGGTAAAGAACTGCATATTTCTGTTATCAGTTTTAACTAGGGCTGCACAATATATCTCGTCTCAGCATCCATATCACAATGTGATCATTCACAGTAGTCACGTCACAGGATCTGCAATGTCAAGTTCAGCTTCAGTTTATTTATCCTTCAGGAAATCTGAGTGGATCTATAGCTGATCAGGAACCATATTGTTGAGTGATTGTGAAGTTTGACCTTAATAGGGTGAACGAGTGCTTGTTTGCTTTGTTTAAGGCCTATGACTGTTAGATTTCAAGTGCATTTAAATCATTTGTGTACAAGAAATTATAGCAATAAAATTGCATTTGCATTTAACTTTTCTACAGTGAAGATCATTTGCTTATGTTTGATTATTCACTTTATTCTCAAATACAGTTAGACTCACCAAAAGAGTTAAATTAATTACATTTCATTTGTGCAGATTATCTGGCCTACAAAATCATCCCAACTGATATTAAATAAGGAGTTATTTCCAAACTGAGCTATTCAATTCATCTAGTGAAATAATTAATCATATAGCAACAAATATCACAGAAAAACTCTCGCAATGTCGGATTTTTCCAATATCGTGCAGCCCGAGTGTTAACGTCAGTGAATTTAATCATCTCCTTTAGCTTTAATGGTCTTTAAAAAAACTCAACTTTCAAACTAAATCAAATATATACATTTAAAGAGATGTTTCTGAAGTCTAGAAACCAAAGCGATCCCACCGCTGTATCATACTCATCCTCATCTTCATCCTCAGAGCTAATGTCATGATCCAAGTCCATTTCCCTTTCGTCTTCTTCCATCAGGATAGGAGTTGAGTCCAGAATCCCTCTGTATGTGCACGCTACAGTCTGCTGCTGTTTCAGTCTGAGCTCCTGCAGTCTTTTCTTCAGTACACAAAGAGGCCCTTGGACCCATCCTCTGTGAATGCGTTCGGATAACCTAAAAGTCCACACATAAAGAGTATTGGGATTACGGTCACACTTAATATTTGATCAGAGAGACCTTATTTACATTACAAACAAATTGTACATTTAAAGACCAACTTTAAATAGAAGAATAATTAGATGACAGCGTTTTGGCTATTTATTAAACCAGAATAATGGCTTTTCACTTCACATATGACCTGTGAATTTTAAAGAGAAGATTTACCCTTACTTCCTGCTTGTCCACACTGAAACAGTGGCGTGTGTGTGTGCGTGCGTGCGTGTATGTATGTGTGTGTGTATGCATGTACAGCTGCAGTCCAAATTATTAGCCCTCCTGTTATTTTTCAAATATTTCCCAAATGATGGAAGCAAATTTTCAATTAAAAAACTTTATTGATACACATATAAAGTGTGTGTGTGTGTGTGTGTGTGCGTGTGTGCGTATATGTTAGTTACATCTTAATACAACACCTGTGTTCTGTTCCCGTCAAGGTTAAATCCTGTTCTCTTCTGCTTTGTTGGACAGTTACTGTAGTTTCTGTGTCCACATGGTCACCATTAGGTTGTCGGTTGTATCTCTGGATCTCTTCAAGCAAGCGTTTCTGTTCTTGGGCAGTCTTTTGACTAATCATCTGACCCCTTTTGTTCCGATCTGTAATATGAGAAAAAAGCAATGATATTACAAAAGTGTTGCATGGAATTGAACAAGGAGAATCAGTGTAACACCAATCTGCATCATTTACTAATACATACATTCTACCTTTAAATGCTAGTGTTTTCTTCTGACAAATGCTCTCAAAGAGTGATTCGATGGACGGCTGCAAGCCACGAGCAGCAACAGGACCGGCTGCAGCATTTCCTAAAGTAAAGTAAAGGTTAAAAAAGCACTCAAGTTCTGTTTATTGCACACAGTGCAGCAACAACAGACAAACTTCAGGACAATAAAGGACCGGACAACAAAAGGCATACTAATGCATATATACTAATGCATACACCATGCATATATGGTGTGTGAACTTATATATTGTGTCTTCTGGAGCAGAAAACTAATTAATTGCCCCATAAGCCTTGACCCTAGCAATGACCCTATAAACTGACAAAAGTAACACATGGTGCTCTTGCAGATACAGAAAAGGGACAGAGAAATCCTGAGGTTTGTAGCTGCTCATTGAAAAGTAGATGTGTATAAAACAACTGAGATAACTGCACCAAGAAGGAGAACCAAAAACTGCCTTTTGAAGATATGGAGTGAGAAAACAGAGCCCTGATTTAGGAGTCTAATGTGCAGTTCTTTATTACTGTTATTGATTTCCTCAAATTATACAGTTTGGTTTTACTCGAGTTGATGGATCAATCATCCTGCTTTCACCTTTAAAAAAATAAAACTTATTCCTCTGAGTCAAAATATAAACATAAACTGAACCTGTAAATAGTATTGATCACCACACCATAATTTAACATTAAGCTACTGCTAGTTGCATTACACATTGAACAGTCCAGTGTTTATTTATAAAACATTTTACTTACCACTACTTGCCTACTGCTTGACATCAATAGCCCACTGTTTTACTGTGTCATCGCTGCAGTACAAATGGTCCTACATCAACTCTGCAGCCAAGGCATTCTTTACTGTCTGCAAAACAGCAATAAGAAATGTACAAAAGTTAATAAAATACTCATTTAAAAATTCTTCCAAGATTAAAAAAAAACAAAAACAATTATATATATATATATATATATATATATATATATATATATATATATATATATATATATATATATATATATATATATATACGCGCACACACACACACACACACACACACACACACACACACACACACACACACACACACACACACACACACACACACACACAGAATTATTAGCCCCCCTTTGTTTTTTTTGTTTTTTTTAATATTTCCCAAATGATCCAACATACATATATATTGCATCATTTGGGAAATATTTAAAAAAGAAAAAAACAAAAAGAAAAAAACAAAGGGGGGCTAATAATTCTGACTGTGTGTGTGTATGTATATGTATATGTATATATATATATATATGTATATATATATATATATATATATATATATATATATATATGTATGTATATATATATATATATATATATATATATATATATATATATATATATATATATATATATATATATATATATATATATATATATATATAGCTGAGGCACCCTTTATTATCTACATGGGGTACAGTAGCAGTGTGATGGATTTTGGGCTTTAGGTTAAAATGCAAATATTTAAAATATTTCATTGCTTCACAGTACATGGTGCAGTTAGGGAGGAACAAGCCCATGGAGAACAAACTGTTGGGAAAATAATAAGCCACATTAGGACAATTGTTTGAAACTGCTTGCCAGATATACAAAAATAAATTAATAATTTATCAAGCTTGCAACATGAAAAATATCAAACCTATATGTATTTGTCATTACAATGTAATTTATATGACCTATTTGCATTAAGACTACTGAGTACCGAGAGCACAATTATTAATTCAGGTTTATCTGATATTTTTTTGGGGACTTAGCATGTAATGAAACAGATGGGAGAAAACTAGGCATTAACTAACAGGAGTTAAATGATTACACATTTGTTTATAATGACTGAAACTTGCCTGTATCTCCTCAACAAATAAATCTGCCAACAGAAGAGCAGCTTCTAGTTTGTGCTTATTTCCTCCAAACATTGTCCTATAAAAATAAATGCATGTCAGTTAGATCTGATATCAGACTGCAACTCAAACTTGAGTTGATTATCACAATTCAAAGCAAAGCTTGGAGCACATCAGATATGGGACTTAACATTAGTCATTTCACTTCATTAATGTTAACAAGGCTACAGTTACATCATTTAACAGAAGATTTCATTCATTGCTAAAGAATCTTTTTTGGCAAACTGTATTGGTAAATTCCTCATTTTAATGTAGCAAATGGCTTTCTGCTGGGCACACTGACTTTAAACTAAATCATGCTTAATTATTGTATATAAAATTTAAATATAGCAGAAATAGCCTAATCCGGTGTTTTTCTGTCTTTTAGACAACACAAACTATAAATGAAATAATAAATGAAATAAAAAAATAAATGTCATAAATTAACAACAAAAATGTCTCCAAGATATTAATTGGAAAAAGATGTATTTTTGATGAGGTTACACATTTTCCACCCTGCTAATTGTAGCACTGTATTTATTCATTTAATTTTTATAAAAATAATAATAGTAATAAATTAATTTGAAACTTATTTTGTTGCTTTTTTATACCTTTTATATAATTTTATTTTAATACAATTAATTTATTATTTTAATACTTGTTTATTCATTTGTTTTACCTTATTAAATCAATTTTGTGTCAATTATTTTATCATATCTATTTATTGTATTATTTTATGGATTCAATTTAGTTCTTTGTTTCTTTTAAATTAACGTAAGTGATTTAAAAAAAAAGGTCTAACGTGGCATTTTAAAACGCTTGATAAATTATTTAAATTTAATTTTGATTTTACGTGTTATGCTTTTCTCTAAATATATATTTTCACGAATACTACCATGCATCTGCACCGATCTGCACGCAACTACATTTACATTTACATTTAGTCATTTAGCAGACGCTTTTATCCAAAGCGACTTACAAATGAGGACAAGGAAGCAATTTACACAACTATAAGAGCAGCAGTGAACAAGTGCTATAGACAAGTTTCAGGTGTGTAAAGTCTAAGAAGCAAAGCATTAGTAAATTTTTTTTTTTTTTTTTTTTTTTTTCAACTAGTGATGCATGCATGAATTACATTAAGTTAAAGTGTCTAACGTTACTATTATAGCAGATCTCAGATCGGCTTTTATGTTCTGTAACACCGATCTGACGTCAGGTATAGCTAATAACATTAAGACAACAATTTGAGAATAAAGCCCATTTGCACTTATTATTAATTGCACTTATTAGTCCACTTTAATGCTCGAAGTAACCACTTTAGCTAGAGGTTAGCTAAGACTCGGATCATTTTACTGACTCGGATCATTGAATCCCGTTCAGCAAACAAAACTAATCCTTTTGCCAAAAAATATTATTAAAGGTTAACGTTACATGTTTAAAGCGACTTACATCGACCAACCGACTTACGCAAGCGTTGATTACAATTTATAACGTTTATGTATGCATGTATGTATGTATGTATGTATGTATGTATGTATGTATATTAGCGAATAACAACCGGAAACTTTAGGTCAGAGTCATATTAAAGTTCAAAATGCACAACTATAATTTAATTTGTAGATCTGCCGTCATCTCTGATGTTTAAAAACGTCCAATTATGTCACAACATGATAAAAACAGATACATTTTGTATCACCAATGGCAACAGGCTGTGAATGCTAGGCTACCAGCTGTGCTAACCGAACGACCACTTGAATAACAACTTTGAACGCACAATCTGCCGTTTCTAACACACGACTCTATGTGACGTGATGCAGAAACATTAAATCTATCAAAATAATGCGGTTAAATCCGTGATTTCTTCACAAAAAGGAGAAAAAGACATACTTGCTTCAATATGGACCCTCATCAGGTGAACTGTGCGTTGGAACCATAGACTGTAAAATATGGAACCGAGCGTCTTGTTCATGACGTCATCGCCGTAGAGTTGGTGCGTGGTATTTGTACGCATCTGTTCTCAACATAAGCGAATGGGGAGAATTGGTGTATCATATGCACGCAAAAATGGATTTTGGCGTAAGCATTGCACGCAAATGGAAAGTGTAAAGTCGTGTTATTTGTACGCAGATTGATGAGCCGCCACTGCTCTTGCGTGCAGAGTTCCAGCCGCCCGTCAGGTTTGAATGAATCGCGTGATAGAGTCGACGTTGACTGTATATAATTTATTATAACTAAATTAAATATTTTTAAATAAAATAATAAATCATCAAACTGTATTACAAAGACCAGAAACAAAACAAAACAATTTTTTTATATAAAACACACGTGTGGTTGTGTGTGTTATTATTTGAAAAAAATAAATAAATAAATAAATCAAACCAACACAGAACGCTCTGGAAAGGTTCTATTTTTGTTATAAAATAAAATATTAAAATGACAAAGGGAGCATTTTGGGAAGGTTCACTTTTGGTTATAAAATAAAACATTAATATAACCTGCACAAAAAGTTCTAACAAAGGTTCTCTTTTGGTTATAAAATAAATCACAAAATTAATTTACATGGAAAGTTCAGAGAAGTTTCTCTCAAGGTTATGAAAATAAAACAGAAGGAACGTTCTGGAAAGGTTCTCTGTGGGCAATAAAATTACCATCGAAAATAACCTGCAAGGAACGTTCTGGAAAATTTCTCTCTATGATATGAAAATAACCAACAACTTTTAGGGAAGTTTATATTTTGGTTCTCTAATAACCAGGAACCATTTGAGTTTGCAGGGATGCTGTATTCTGGTTGTTTATGAGGTGTTGCTGCGCAATTTGTGTGGTTATTACATATAAAATAATCGCATTTATTTAAAGCTGTGAATTTTTCATACGTCTGCTTGTTAGCCTATATTAGATGCTGATTTCGATTTCCAAAACTAACATCGAGTTAATATTATTTAGAAATATGCGTAATAATTGCCACCGCGCCCTGGAGTCTCCTGTAACTTCTGTTGGTGTTTCATTGCCTTCCGTCTTCGGAAGACTAACGGGCGTTCCCAGGGAGTAGACCTATAAATCTAGCGGATCTCCGCTGTTAACGGGAGTCTGACGGCAGTGTAACGGTCTTCTACTTGAACCCAGCTCACTTACAGCAGAAAACATGAACAAAATCATTCTCGCCTCCTTTGTGCTTGCTCTTTATTTCGCAGTTGGTAAGATGCCATTTTTATTACACTTAATTCATGTCAGCCTACTAAATAATACAAGATTTTGCACTGTGAATTTATCTTCAGCAACTAGAAATGGGTTTAGCTTGAGTTTAGCTTCTAACAGCAATTATAATCGCAGTATATTAGTATTTGTTTGGTTATTTCTGGACTATTTACAACTTAATTCTACAATATTTGATCTGTCAAAAACAACTTTACAAGCCAGTGGTTTATGAGTCATTATAAGTATTGCATTCTGTGTTCAGTTTGAACCTAGATCAAGCTATATGAAGATTTTAGATGTTTCAAACTTTTAATGTAATAATGCAGTGTGGAATTTGTTAATAGAATGTTATATTTGGATGGTAGTTGTTTATATTCCTGCCCTTTTGTCATAGATCTGTGCTTGTTCATGGGAAAGAGACAGGTTAGCCTGAGGCAGAGAGACCCACCCAGTTTGTAGCAGAACTTGACTGATCTTGCCCACTGAACCAGTCAGTTTGGCTCTAAATTAAGATCTGCCCTCTGCAATTGTTTGTTATAGAGTGGAAACACAATAAAGTGCAGGAGACAATAAAGTTCCATATATGTTACAAAGTGAATAAAGAAAATAGTACATTCTTTCTTTGAGCTTGAAAAGTTGATACACTGGGTCACATTTGATTATGTATTCTCGCTTTATTTTCTGTGCTTACTGCTTTTCTTGACTAAAGTGTGACTGAAATGAACACAGAGTGTGGCAAAAAGGAATCCGCCTCTAACAGCATCTGATCACATGTACTGTATTTCCATCAGCAAACTATATTTTCATAATTGATTATTTGCACTTCATTAGAGCAAGCACTGGCTTTTCAGTGCTAATCTAGTTAAATTAACAATGATCCTGTCCCTATCAACTTTAGGAAAATTTGAAATGTCAGCAAAAGAAATACAGAGGAAAGAAGCAGTTTTTGTGAAGTATTTTGGGAAAAGGCAGAAAATAACAAGGGGCAATGTTGGTTGAGGTAGAAAATACATCAAACCACCCAAACTGTCAAGCAACAATGTTGGTAAAAATTTCTAAGATCTGCTAAATTGCAAGATATTCCGATTTGAAGAAGCAGCATATTTTGCATTTATTAATTCAAACTTATAAATGAAAACATGTTCTACACTCCAAGCTACAAACCCAAATGACTTAAAATGTTATACTATAAGGTCTATGTTATTAAAACAGTTGTCTACACCAAGTGAAAATAGCAGCATTCATATTCATTATTATTTTTGCACTATATTAAAACAACATTTTACTTACAGCAAGTGTATTTTGATGCTTTTATTTACAGTGGCAGATTATATATATATATATATATATATATATATATATATATATATATATATATATATATATATATATATATATATATATATATATAATTCGGTATACGAAGCAGGGTTTGAGTGAAACGAAATTAAATAAAGCAAATAAAACAGGTCACAGGTTTTTGTTTGTGGATTACTTTACAACAGTTAAGAATGCAGATCAACTAATGGACCCTTTTCACAAGATTGTTATGACGCGTTTAACTGTGATCATCATCTTAACTGATGATCATCATCTTAAATCCTTTAGATTTAAGATAGAAAAAAAACGTATGAACATTTATATGCATTTATTAATGTATCCTATCATCTTTGCGTCAAATTACAAAAACCGAATTACCGCTTATGCGAGGTGTTTCTAATGCAGCGTCTATGGGGCTGAGAGTAAATTTGACATTATTTTCTCCTCTGGCTGCCGTCGTCAGTCTCACACAATTTTTTTTTTCTTTTCTCTGAAAGTCTTGATAATACCTTCGTCGAGATTTTCTTGTATTATTTCAGCAAATAGAGTAAATAAAAGTATTTGTTGTACTCTCCCATTCACTGCGCTCTAAGTTTACCCAGATATGATGCCTTCCGCTATTAAGCAACCCGGAAATGTGAAAAGGGTCCACCAGAATCATGGACTGGAACTATCCATTTTATACGCTTTTTTATTAAATACACATTAGGTGTTTTATTTGAATGTTTAATGATTTTTTTTAAATGTAAATTGTTTAAAGTAATTGCATTTTTAATCTCCTGAAGAAAAAAAAATGAAGAATGGTTTCAGCAAAAGGTGAATTCAATCCTGGGTTCATTGTATCCAAAATGTCCTCTTCCAAACATCTTACCAACCTACAGAATACTTCAGTTGTGAAAGAAGGGCGTTCCTTGTCATTTTGACTACTGTAATCAGGCATTTATTAGAGTCAGCCAATAGGCTCTGCCAGCAGTATGGGTTATTTGTGCAAGTAAGACACACAGTGTGTAAATAGATACTGCATTAAAACAAGTACAACAAATAAGCAGAACCTTTTTTTTATTTTATAGCTTATTAAGTTTTGTTGGCCTCTAAGGGATAACAGGCAAAGCCAGTAATCTTAATAAAATATTTGCTACATTAATTGAAAAGGCATTGTAACTACCTGTTGGGTTATCATTAAAACAAAAATTCAAAAGGTTAATTCAAACCTGGGTTTGTTGTATCCAAAATGTCCTTTTCCAAACATTTTACCAACCTGCAGAATACTTCAGTTGTGAAAGAAGGGCGTTGCTTGTCATTTTGAATACTGTTACCAGGCATTAACTAGAGTCAGCCAATAGGCTCTGCCAGCACTATGGGTTATTTGTGCATATAAGAAACACAGCTTACAAGAAAATATATACTACATTAACAAGTACAACAAATAAGCAGCACCTTTTTTTTATTTTGTAGCTTATTAAGTTTCGTTGGCCTCTAAGGGATAACAGGCAAAGCCAGTACGCTTAATAAAATGTTTGCTACGTTAATGGGCAGGCATTGCAACTACCTGTTGGGTTATCATTAAAACAAAAATTCAAAAGGTGAATTCAAAAGTTGAATTCAAACCTGCGTTCGTTGTATCCAAAATGTCCTCTTCCAAACATCTTACCAACCTACAAAATACTTCAGTTGTGAAAGAAGGGCTTTGCTTGTCATTTTGACTACTGTAATCAGACATTAATTAGAGTCAGCCAATAGGCTCTGCCAGCACTATGGGTTATTTGTGCAAGTAAGACACACAGTGTGTAAATAGATACTGCACTAAAAACAAGTACAACAAATAAGCAGAACCTTTTTTTATTTTGTAGCTTATTAAGTTTTGTTGGCCTCTACAGGATAACAGGCAAAGCCAGTACTCAATAAAATGTTTGCTACATTAGTTGAACAGGTATTGTAACTACCTGTTGAGTTATCATAAAAACAAAAAATCTGAAGGTAAATTCAAAAGTTGAATTGAACCTATAGGTTTGTTGTATCCAAAATGTCCTCTTCCAAACATCTTACCAACTTACAGAATACTTCAGTTGTGAAAGAAGGGTGTTGCTTGTCATTTTGACTACTGTAATCAGGCATTAATTAGAGTCAGCCAATAGGCTCTGCCAGCAATATGGGTTATTTGTGCAAGTAAGATACACAGTGTGTAAATAGATACTGCATTAAAACCAAGTACAACAAATAAGCAGAACCTTTTTTATTTTGTAGCTTATTATATTTCGTTGGCCTCTACTGGATAACAGGCAAAGCCAGTACTCTTAATAAAATATTTGCTACATTAATGGACAGGCATTGTAACTACCTGTTAGGCAATCATTAAAACAAAAATCGCTCAAAAAGTTGCTGAGAGTGGTGTCAGGATAACAATTATACCTAAGAAATTGGTTTTGAAAAATCTTTGAGTGCCCATTCAAGGGTTAGAGAATGCATTATGCACTTTAGAAAAATTGTGTCATGTAATTATTATTTTACATTGTCTTTTAATGAATTACTGAAACATGCAGGTCTGTAAATAATAAATTGAGGCTACATTGCTTGCCTTCTATACATTATATACAATATATACATTTCCATAATCTTTTGTATAAATGATGAAAAATGTGGGCTCATTTTCCCAACACAAATTCATTCGTGTAAAACTGATCATAAATTTAGTGCCTGATGCATTTGATTATTTTCAGCCACAGAAATGCATGGAGTACCTTCAGGCTTTAGCAAGTAGTGACTTGCTTGAAATCTGTCTACAGCACATTCAAAAAGCATTCCTATCTTATCTACAGCACTTCCACATATTTTAGTGCATGCTATCATAGTGGAAATGTAATTTTTAATCCATGCTCCTTTTTTTTTAAGTGCTATACTTTTATTTCAATACATTTTTGTTGTCCAGTGTCAATTTACAAGTTCATCAATTGCTAAAAGAGTTGCTAAACTATTCAGAACTAAACATTTTAGCATTTCAGATTATATATTATTAGTGAGAAATGCCATTATTAGTTTAGTAAAAAGGAATTCTTTAGAAGATCCAAAGATAAATTTATACAACCATGTTGTTGTAATTGTTTACATTTAGTCATACATACTGTTAAATGCAATTTGGTGGTATTGGTATTGCACGCCACTACAAAACTGTGAATCATTGTGTAAAAAAAACACTTGAAGCAGCTTTATAGCTCAACAACAACAATATTCCATTGGTTTTAATTTCCATTTAAACTCAGAAACTTGGAGACAACATTTCCTTATTGACTAATATATGTTGGAACAATTTATTTCAAAGAGCTTTAAACAGCTTGATGTGTCAAAGCCATATTCTCTGTTACCTCCACTGTCCTATTTGCAGCTCTTAAAACGGTCCTGTGCCTGGAAAACAGGTTTAACAGGGATTTAAGTAAAGAGACTCCAGGGAAAGAGGGAAGAACTTAGTAATTATCTGAACTATCATAAAGTCATGTTTATACTTGTTTAGATCTTATGAAATGTGTTTATCTCTTTTAGTGGTAAAGTCTCTTTTAGTAGTTTAGTTATTCGGAATTGTGATTTATAAATACATTCAATAAATTAATTCATTCAATTTCCTTTGGCTAAATCCTTTTAATATTAAATGAATGCCATTATTAATTTAGAGATTCAGCTAAAATTCTGTAAACTATTGTGTATAAATGTATAATATGGCCTCATTTAGATATCAAGATAAACATAAGAAAACTGGTGGGTGGGTTGATGGACTTAGGGGTGGGTGTGGTAGAAAGGAGGGTTGGTGGCTTTTGTCATTTATCCCTAAAAGGCTTTAACTTCCACCTCAGGGTGTGACCGAAACCATTCTGTGTACAGTTTTTTTCTATGTTGCTGTATTCAGTTTCTGTGTGAGTGTGAAGCATTTCCTATACTGAGGGGACAAAATTCCCCACAAGTATAGTAATACCCAAACTCTTTCTCATTGAGACATTTTTAGACCATACTTTTCTTTTTGAAAAATAAAAAAATTGTGACGGCTGCGTTTAGGGTTGAAGCTAAGGTTTGAGGAAAGAATATACATTTTCTACAGGATAAAAGTCTTTGGGGAGCCCTCTAAAAACTACAAAACTTAGCATGTTTTTGTTGAATGTTTCGTATTAAAGTGTAATCTCATTCAAAAACAAAATTTGTCTTAGCATTTACTCATTTTTGGGCTAAGTTGATGGGCTAAGTTTATGTGCAGTTCTTCATCACTCCTGTGAATGACATGATTTAGCAAAAATATTTATTTTACCAATGAAGCCAGACCTGTAGAGCAGGCCTGTATAGTTGTTTTTCAATGTTTCTTCTTGTTACGTGAATGTTTCAAGTGCTTTAAATGACTTGCACACTGAACATCAGGTCTAGAGCAAATAATGAGTGGAGAAAGATGTGTTGAGAAATGTTGAACAGTTAACTCTTGTTGCTGGCTTGACCAGTGTGTGGAACAAATGTGTATTAGAGTTACTGCCTTCCCACTAAAACAAGAGATTTAATTCCTTACATAGGTATTCCTTACAACAGTCACTAACAGTTTTTTTTTCATGAATCTTTATTGTCAGGTCATGGCCTGCAGTGTTATGACTGTAAATTGGGTTTTTGGGATTTTTGCTTTACAACCAAAAAGACATGTGATGCTGGCCAACAGTGCTTCAGTGGATTAGGGAAAGCAGGTAAGTTTATGCTTTTCAAAAGCTGTAACACCCACATTTTACAAGATTTTTATGAGAAACAATGCTTATAATATAGCAAATATAAACCAAATGTTGTTAGGCAGAACATGCAAAAATATACTGACAATATAGCACTGATTTAAGTGTCTTATTGATTTCATAAAACTAATAAAGGGCAGACACACATTTTCATCTAAAATGAAAACATTCATTTAACATAGTAGTTTACCAACATAATTTACCGTACAGCATTTGCCTGTCACAAATATTACAAGATTTACTTTGTAATCTGTGTTTTCACACATTTGAATTTCAGGTGGTCTTGTGGATATAAAGACGAAAGGATGTCTTGAGCTGTCCAAATGCAACAAAACGGAAGCGACGACTTTTCCAGCTAACTCAAGCACTCAGATATACCAGATGACCAAGACATGTTGTGCTACTGACCTGTGTAACTCAGGTCACATTCACATCTCTGCTGTCAGCATGGCTTTCACTACCATCACTTCTGTGTTCATGGCCAAATTGCTAATTTGAGGAGGATCATTTTAGCTTTCATATTTACAGAGGAAATCATGCATAGTAGTATAACCGCATCCCTGTTGCTTTAATATAGCTTTAAAGAAGGCAATATGAAACATTAATATAATGAATATTTAAATTGGGTTACACACTGGAACTTGAATAGCAGTCAATCCTAAATTAATGTTTTCAGTTGTAAAAATATGGCACAACATACCATCAATTTAGGCAGGTTTGCATGTAATAATCAGCATCAAGTAACATTCTGAAAAAGGGTTACCCATAAAATCCTTGTTAAATTAATGTTTTATCGCTGGTAGAATGTTGTTGTCTATTTTATGATTTTTATCTGCAGGAAAACATACTTTAACAATAGTTTATGGTCTTCTATTCTGGACCAAAATTTTAATGCTTGCATTATGTTTAGGAAATTGTTTAGTTTAAATATTGGGGATTTCATGCATTGTATTTTAGATGTATGCCTTTTTTTCCAACTATAAAGTCGTTTTTTATCCTTTACTGGAATAAATGTGTGAAAACTTCACCAACAGGATCTACAGAATGAAGGCTTATGTTTACAACTGTCTGCAAAGCAATGATAAGACCTTTGCCCTATTTCAACAAATTATCTGTTTAAGCTGTCATTATAATGTGTGCTGCCATTTCAATATAAGAACAATAAACCTGTTTTAAAGACACAAAATATTTAGCATTTTGTAATTTATGCGAGTGCTGTTTCTTAGCTTCATTTTGGCCAAAATACCGAAATGTATATATATAAAAAATTGTCTGTAAATTGACCAACAGGGATTCTTCTAATAATTCTAATTATTATTAACATTAAAGGTTCAGCTCCTGTTTTATAAACCTTAAACTTTATGCTGTTAGCCTAATTAATCCAACATATTCTACATCTTAAATTTCTGATTTCTCAGATATTATTAAAATAAAATTGGATGTACTCATTTATCAAGAGAGAAGTTTTAGAGAGCATAAACAAGTGTGGGGTGAGTGTACAATAAGATGTATTCTTACATTTGATGATTAATAAATAAAGCTTATCTAATTATTATGGTTTGAATTGATTCCTTTATTAAGGCAAAACCATGCAATACTTTCCAGTTTGTTTTTGTAATGTTGTTCCTATGTTACATTTTTAGAAAGTGTATAAATAAACTTTTGTGTACTGCATGTTTGCTTACGACAGATTACTCAACAATTAGGTATTTATTACATCAATATCATGAGTCACTGACTCCACTTGCCCCAGCATGACATATGTAACATTGTTAGTTTTAAAAAACTGTTCCACACAGTGCGACAATTGTATTACGTACACTGACAAAAATTTAAACAAAACAAACTGAAAAAACTAAGTACATTATAAATAATATACACTTGCTAACTTTGGTACCATGCTGAATTTAGCAGGCAATCTGGTTTTTGTTCAAACTCTCTCATTTGTTGAAGATGTAATAATTAATGTGAGATATACACATTTAATATGTGGTCTTTAGTTTGTGGTTCATGCATGGCAGATACAGGGTGTGGCACATTTTTGCACTGGTTTGACCATTCTCTACAAGACAAAAGGAATTTAGGCAATCAAGTGTAACAATAATATGCTAGATTATTTTATTCAAAAGTTGGAAGATTTTTTTTTTACCTTGGTTTAGCTGTCCATTATGTATTGTCTATTTATGTGCTTACAGGGTCTTTCCATTTCTAATGTATCACCTTAAGAAAATATTGTGCTCAAGAGTGTATATGGTGTCAATAGTGTCAAACTCCCCAAACCAGAATGCTTTGCTCATTCTTCACATTCAGATGCTTCTTTACACTTGCGCATATTCATTGCTCTCCTTTCTAACAAAAAAAAAAAAAAAAAAACCCCACCCTCTTGTGCCTGACCATATATTTGGACAAATTCCAAAAAAAGAAAAAAGCCATCTAGTCTGCTGCTGTACAAGGACCTGTTCATCTCACAAGAATCATTTGAGGACTGCTCTCTGGTTTACACATCATCAACATGATGAACAGAATAGTGCTTGGAGTCATTGCTGTGATTGGTTTCTTCACTCTAGGTAAGTCCACAGAGATATAGGTCATTAGGAAAAGTCTTGGGTCTTTTATTTAGACGTGGGCATGGGGAAAGCTTTAAACCATCATGATTAATAAAAAACTTAAACATAAATGTAAGGAAATTGTATCTGTTTAAAGAAAAGTAGGAGAAAAATGACAGTAAAAATCTTTAAATTGATTCAAATGAATGTACAAGACTTGAAGTGTGCATTGCTGAAGCATCAGTGACAGTGCTAATTCTTGTGATATCTTGTGATGCTTGTGATAAAAGTCCAGTTGCATTTAGATTTTAGAATCTTGATCTTGATAATTATGTACATTGCTGTGATTGCTGTAGACACAAAACATTCTATAACATTTTTATTTAATTCATTTGAAAAACTTTATTTAACAATGTGAACATCTTTTATGAAAAATATTTCAAATGTCCATACAAGATTGTATGCTCAGTTTGTCCCACTGTTAAACTAATAGTGTTTTTATACCAAATCAATGTTATTTAAAATTGAATTGTTAGATTGCATATCATTTTATGTTGTCTTTCTTTTTCTCCAGCTGAAGCCCTGACGTGTAATTCATGTAAAGTGGGGATCCTAGGCAAATGCTTATATAGTTCCCAAGTGTCATGCGCTGCCTCTGAGACCAATTGCTACACTGCTTCAGCAGGTCAGAAAGCATACACACACACACACGCACACGCACACACAAATGTTTCAATGAACTTAATTTAGTTAAGTTTTTTTTTTTTAATTGGAGAAAGGGTTATGTAAACTAAAAACATAAACCTCACACAAACCAACACCATCTCACACCAATTCATAACTGTGATTTAGTGGCTATTCATATGAACTTGTACATTTTGGTATGATTTGCTCATCCCCTAATGATGGTTGGGTTTAGGGGTGGGGTTTGGTGTCATGACTCCTTTTAAAAATCTTATATTTTTGTATGACTAACCTTGTACATAAATTAGCCACTAAACTGACAAAGCATAAAATAGTTACGTTTTCTTGTGAGACCATGAACTGTAGATCAAACGAACTTAATTTAAAGTTAAGGACTGTTTAAAATGTATTTAACACATGTCAATATATATGAAACATTTTCAAGTGGTAGTCACAAGTACAACCAAACCAAGCCACTATTGCACAGCCTACATGCAATAACCAAATCCTGATGTATTGTGTTTCACAGTGTTCAATGTGACCGGATTCCTGAGTCTGTCTTCAAGTGGCTGTACATCTAATTGCAACAACACTGTTGGAACCATCCTGGGTGCGGGATACTCAATCACCAAATCTTGTTGCATCACAGATCTGTGCAATGGAGCAAGTGCTGTTCAACTATCCACGACTGCAGCTCTCAGCACTGCTCTACTGGCCTCCATCTGGAGCAGTTACATGTTGTAGATATAGTATCTCATTCTCTGTACCATGTTACATTACTTAAATCAGTAAAGATGTCTTCTAGGATCCATCAGTTTTAGTAATTTTATTTTTATTGGTCATATGTTTATTTGTCTTATAAATATATCGTTACATGTTATGCAGTGACAATATTTGCACACATTGTAATTGTTTTCTCTTATTTTAAATTTTTTTTATCATGCATTTTTAATAAAATATTTGGAATGAGGTGGAAAATTTGAGCTGAATAAATCTAAAGATTGAATAAACTTGAATAAATTTAAAGTGTATTTAATATTTTGTATTACTGTATTACTGTTGCATTATATGTATATATGCACATATTAGTGATGTAACGAATAACCAAGCTCATGATTTGGATTGCAATTCAGTTTGAGTGACGGATTGAACAGATTTTTCAGATCCGAAAAAAGGGAGGAGACAAATGTCATTTGCTTTCCATTTATTACAAAAATAGTACTGTTATTAATTAACTGATCACCTAACAAAATTTAATTGAATGTAACAACATTTTTAATTACACTTAACTTTAAAACTGTACATCTCATGGACTAATAAGTTTTAAGTTATCCTGACTCATATTCTATTATTACATTCATACTGAAATCTTTTAATCTTTTAAAATTAAATTTTATTTAATACAACCTAGTGATACAAAGTTTATTTTCTTAATCTAATACCTTTTATTTTACACAACTTATTGTATATCTACATAGAAGTTCAAGCATTAGCAGATTAATAAAACACATTTTAATTGAATTTAAAACATGCATAAAAGTAAACTCTAAAAAATTAAATAAACAATTAGTCATGACAGCATATGTTTTTAATTCATTGTAACAAATGGCCGGTTTCCACTGAGTGGTATGGTACGGTACGGTTTGGTACGCTTTTGGCTCGTTTCCACTGACTGGTACAGTACGGTACGGTTCAGTTTGGTATAGGTCACCTTTATCAGGATTGCGTTTCCACTAACAAGGGTACCCTTTTGGTGGGCGTGGTACAGTATATAACAGTAAGTTTCAGTCGACGTCATTTTCGCTCGAGGAAATGTCTACAATAAAGGTGTACAGGTCGCTCACATATCATATGAGAAGCACTTCTCACAAAACAGAGTCTTCATACACATAAATACTTGTGTAGAAATGTTTAATACTAACTTTTCAATGAACATGAGTTGATTATAACTGCAGATCAATGGTGCGAAATAGCCTACTGTAACGTCTGTAATTATATTAAATAACTAAATAAATGAACATATATAAACACATACAGCCTTTACAGTCTCCGATATGTTACAGAAAAACTACATATAGCAGACATTTCGTCCGTATTTAGGTTCAAAACAACACAAAATATAGCCCACGGTCAGTGAAAACCTCTTATCTGTGTCTGTAATCTTCAGCAGCACATGTAGCCTCTGTTAGAGAGTAATTCCGTCATTCCCAGTTCATATTAGTCCAAAAGGTGAATACAATAAGTTAGTTATACATGGCCTTTTGTTCATGATTGCTGAAAAATAATGTGCTCCTTTTTTTACGGCTCCTCCTTTGTTTCTTCACGCTTCACTCTCGCGTTTGTCAGTGTCTGACAGGATCGAGTTTCAAAAGCACGTCAATAATCAAGCGCAGGTTATTATCATAAACTCAAGAAGTTTGTTATTTCAGATATGTTAGACGCACGCGAGCGCTAGCAAGAAAGCGAAACCGCTCGCGCCTCAGACTGGCTCGTAAAAAACTACGGGGCACAGGGTAAATCTGCTCTTCTTCTTGGCTTTGTGGCTGTTCATCAAGACAGACGACAAGGTTTGTTTGAGCCCAGATCAACCATGGCTCGATATTATATGTATTTATTATTCCGCTATAATCTCTCGCTGTGTATTTCAAACATGGCGGGTTTTTTGTTTTTATTGTGGCTTGTTGCGTAAGCAAATGACGTATCTCTGTAAACCAATAGCGTTCAGCTGCGCGTGTGGCTCCGCCTTTTGTTACCCTTTCTCGTGTTTGGTACCCTTTCGAAAGGGTGCTGAAAAAGTGATACGGTACGGTTCGGTTAGGTACGCCTTTTGACAGTGGTAAAGGCGGAGCTAGACGGGCAGCTGAACGCTATTGGTTTACAGAGAGGCGTCATTCGCTTATGCAACATACCAGAATAAAAACAAAAACCCACCATGTTTAAAATACACGCACAGCCGACGAGCCGAGACATTACAGCGGAATTATATATTTATATAATAACGAGCCATGGTTGACCTCGGCTCCAACAAACCTTGTCGTTGTCATGATGAATAGCCACAAAGCCAAGAAGAAGAGCAGATTTACCCTGTTGTTTTTTACAAATCAGTCTGAGGCGCGAGCGGTTTCGCTTTCTTGCTTGTGTTCATCACGCGTCTATATCTGAAATAACAAACTTCTTGAGCAGATGATAATAACGTGCTCTTGATTATTGACGTGCTTTTGAAACCCGATCCTGTCAGTCACTCACAAATGCGAGAGTGAAGCAAGGCAGGAAAAACAAGGCAGGAGCCGTAAAAAAGGGAGTACATTATTTTTCAGCAAACATGAACAAACTGCCATGTTTAACTATTATTGTTATTATCACCTTTTGGACTAATATGAACTCAGAATGATGGAATTGTTCTCTAACGGAGGCTACATGTGCTGCTGAAGATTACAGACACAGATGAGAGGTTTTCGCTGACTGTAGGCAATATTTTGTGTTGTTTTTGAACCTAAATACGGACGAAATGTCTGCTGTGTGTGTTCTTTTGTAGTTGATAACATATCAGAGACTGTAAGGGGCTGTATGTGTTTATATATGTTCATTTATTTAGTTATTTGATATAATTACAGACGTTACAGTAGTCTGTTTCGCACTGTTATTGATCTGCAGTTATAATCAACTCATGTTCATAGAAAAGTTAGTAATAAACATTTTTACACAAGTATTTATGTGTGTAAAGCATCTGTTTTGTGAGAAGTGCTTCTCATATGATATGTGAGCGACCTGTAAAGCTTTGTTGTAGACATTTCCTCGAGCGAGAATGACGTCGACTGAAACTTTCTGTCATACACCACTCCCACCAAAAGGGTACCCTTGTTAGTGGAAATGCAAGCCTAATGAAAGTGACCCGTACCAAACCAAACCGTACCGCACCAGTCAGTAGAAACAAGCCATTATTAAACTAAGGGCTGCACGGTGGTGCAGTGGGTAGCACGTTCGCCTCACAGCAAAAAGGTTGCTGGTTCGAGCCTCGGCTAGGTCAGTTGGTGTTTCCATGTGGAATTTGCATGTTCTCCCCGTGTTCATGTAGGTTTCTCCCAAAGACGTGGTAAAAGTGAATTGGGTAGGCTAAATTGTCCGTAGTGTACAATGAAATGTATTTATCTTTATTTATTATCTTTTAAAACACCCTGCCTTTTCACAGGCATTAAAAACTAGTAGAATGATTCATAATAAAAACACAGACCCTTCACCCTAAATGTTTCTGCCTTAAAATCTTTACCCTGGATCTCAAAACCAGGTCGCACGTGTCGGTTTTGTTGTTGTTTTTTAATTCAGTTTTTACTTCATCTGAGAGCTAAATAAATAAGCATCGATGTATGGTTTGTTAAAAAAATATTTGGCTGAGATACAAGTATTTGAAAATATGGAACCTGGGAGTTCAAAAATCTAAATATGATCTAAATCTAAAGAAGAAAATCACATATAAATCACCTTAAAATTTCTTAGAAATGTTACTAATCAAAAATGGGGGCGTCACGATGGCGCAGTGGGTAGCACGATTGCCTCACAGCAAGAAGGTCCCTGGTTTGAGTCTTGGCAGCGTCAGTTGACATTTCTGTGTGGAATTTGCATGTTTTCCCCGTGATCGAGTCACAGTCTAAAGACATGTGCTATAGGTGAATTGAGCAAGCTAAATTGTCCGTAGTGTATGTGTGTGAATGACTGTGTATGGATGATTCCCAGGGATGGGTTGCAGCTGGAAGGGCATCCGCTGTGTAAAACATATGCTGAAAAAGTTAGCGGTTCATTCCACTGTCGCGAACCCTGATTAATAAATGGTCCAAGACAAAAAGAAAATGAATGAATATATAATCTAAAATGGCCCAATAAAAAAACAGATGCCTCATACAACCTGAGATCATACCCCAAAACAATGCTCCCCTCAAGTACAATAAAATCTTTCTCAACACTGAAGGGGTCTGTCTGCTCCAGATCTGAGAAGAATGGTATCTGGCTCCACTTCTTGCTGCAAAATATTCATTCATTTATTCATTCATTCATTCATTCATTCATTCATTTTCCGCCGCTTTTCCAGGGCCGGGTCGTGGGGGCAGCAGTCTTAGGATAGAACCTCAGACTTCCCTCTCCCCAGACACTTCCTTCAGCTCCTCCAGGGGGATCCCGAGGCATTCCCAGGCCAGCCGAGAGACAGTCCCTCCAGCGTGTCCTGGGTCTTCCCCGAGGCCTCCTCCCGGTGGGACATGCCTGGAACACCTCCCTAGGTAGGCGTCCAGGAGGCATCCGAAACAGCTGCCCGAGCCACCTCAGCTGACTTCTCTCGGTGTGGGGGAGCAGCGGCTCTACTCCGAGCTCCTCCCGGGTGTCAGAGCTCCTCACCCTATCCATAAGAGTGCGCCCTGCTACCCTTTGAAGGAAACTCATTTCAGCCGCTTGTATTCGAGATCTTGTCCTTTTGGTCATGACCCAAAGCTCATGACCATAGGTGAGAGTAGGAACGTAGATTGACCGTAGATAAAAATTATGAACAGAATTGGTGACAAGGGGCAGCCATGCTGGCAGGGCCGGCCCAAGCCTTCAGGGGGCCCTAAGCAGGATTTTATTTGGGGCCCCCTCGGTGCAAACAATGTGACAAATTATCGTCGATCCTTGATTTATTTGCACACTGTAAATTTAAAACATGCATTATCGATTTTATTTACTGTAGCTGTGTTGCTTAAATCATAAAATATGTTTAAAGACAATTCCAAATATTATACTGCAGAAACAACTGCCTATTGATCAACTGCCTATTGATCAACTGCCTATTGATGCCACAAAGCTAAACAATTAGACACAAAACATTAATCTAAGCTGTAATTAATGTTGACAGAAACAAATACAGCTGGAAGTAGCCAATAGCATACTTATTATTATTATTATTCAGTCACAAAATGCTGCCAAACAGTCAAGAATAGTGACAATAAAGATCATTTTTTAAAAAGGGATAAATGTTAACACTGAAAAAAATGCATTTTGTAGTTCAAATAGCTTAAAACTATTTACATCAAATTCTAATTAAATCAGGAAGCATTTTCTAGACATATTCGCATATAGCATATCACTAAATATCTAGAAAAAAAATCAGTTTTCAGAAATAATTCTAAATTAAGTGAATTTTTTTCTGTAAAGTGAACAAACTAATCTGCCAATGAGATAAGTAAAATAATCTTATTTAAAACCAAAAACAATATTCTTTTATCTACCCTAATTGGCAGATTATTGAGCTTTTTTTTATAAAAAAAACAAAACAAAAACAAATTGATTTGAAACAATTTGAAACAAATGTATAAATCAGAAGCTTATTTTTTATCACCAAGTTTATGAAGCGTTTTGCTGCTGTGCCGTGCACTGTTGCTTCAATTACGATATCTGTGATTCTGCGATAAATCAACAGATCACAAGAAAACCAATCACAAATATATCATGAAAAAATGCATCAAAAATGACAGCATGTTTCTAAAATTGCAACAATGAAAAACAAGCGCTCCGCTGTCAAACAACTTAACAATGCTGATGTGCAAAGAGCAGTTTGTGATTGAAAATCACAATCATCTCTATCATAGCAGCAGAATCTCAATTTTGTGGAATATGCATTTAAGAAAACACTGTCAAAATAGTCAATTATTGCTTTCTAGTTTTCTGTAAACTTAAAACACTTATTACAACTTGATGAACTTATTTTATGAAAACATGGAAACTTTTTATTCTTAGCCCTGGATTATTTTGAATAAACAATTTGTAATATTTTTTCTTTAACTGATCAGAATGCTCTGAGAGGTGGGCACAGACTCCTCTCATCGCGTATGAAGTTTTCAGCAGTGGAGAACATCAGTTATTTACTCATCTATTTAAAAGATTTTTTAATTACCCTAATATTTTTTAGCCAAAATACCATCTACAAGACTTTGCCTAAATCTGTAAGGGTTAAATAAACGCAAGGCCTTTTAAATTATATATAACATGATAAATGGGCATATGTTTTGTCCCACCCCTTATCCATAACCCAACAAACAAACATAAAACGAAAGTCACTCAAATATTTCGTGCACTCTTGGGGGCCCCCTGGTGGCCATGGGGCCCTAAGCAGCCGCTTAGTTCGCTTATGCCTTGGGCCGGCTCTGCATGCGGGAGTCCAACATGCACTGGAAACAAATCTGACTTATTGCCGGCAATGCGAACCAGACTCCTACTCTGTTCATACAGGGACGAGATGGCCCTCAACAGTGTACCACGACCTGGACGAAAACCGCATTGTTCCTCCTGGATCCTAGGTTCAACCATTGGCCGAATCCTCCTCTCCAGTACCCAGGCAGAGACTTTCGCCGGGAGGCTGAGGAGTGTGATCCCCTCAATGAAAGACATGTCAATGGGGTTAAGGAGATCCTCAAAGTATTCCTTCCACCGCCCAACCACATCCAAAGTCGAGGTCAACAGCTTCCCACTTTCGCTGTAAACAGCGTCGATTTGGAGCTGCTTTCCCCTCCTGAGGCACTGGACAGTTTGCCAAATCTCTTTGGGGCCGACCGATAGTCTTCATCCATGGTCTCCCCGAATTCTTCCCAGGCCCGAGTTTTTGCTTCCGCAACCGCCCGGGCTGCAGCACCCTTAGCCTGTCAATACCCATCAGCTGTCTCTCGAGTCCTGCAAGCCAACCAAGCCCTGTAGGACTCCTTCTTCAGCTTGACGGCATCCCTTACTTCCGGTGTCCACCACCGGGTTTGTGGATTGTCGCCCTGACAGGCACCACAGACTTTACGGCCACAGCTCCTCACGGCCGCGTTAAGAATGGAGTCGGAGAACCACTCAGACCACTCAGTCTCCATGTCTCCAGTCTCCCTTGGGATCTGGTCAAAGCTGTTCCGGAGGTGAGAGTTGAAAATCCCTCTGACTTGAGGTTCAGCCAGATGTTCAAAGAGGACCCTCACAATACGCTTGGGCCTACCAGGTCTGTCCAGCTTTCCCCCCTGCCAGCGGATCCAACTCACTACCAGGTGGTGATCAGTTGACAGCTCTGCCTCTCTCTTTAGCCGAGTGTCCAAGACATATGGTCGGAGATCTGATGATACAACCACAAAGTCGATCATTGACCTCCATCCAAGGGTGTCCTGGTGCCAAGTGCACTAATGGACACCCTTATGCTTGAACATGGTGTTCCGTTATGGACAAACTGTGATTAGCACAGAAGTCCAATAACAAAACACCACTCGGGTTCAGATCAGGGAGGTCGTTCCTCCCAATCACGCCTCTCCAGGTATCACTGTGATTACCCACGAGTCCCCCAGTAGAACAATGGAGTCCTCAGTCGGTGCACCTTCCAGCACCCCTCCCAAGTACCGCAAGAAGGCCGGGTACTCTGCACTGGTGTTTGGCCCGTAGGCACATACCACAGTGAGAGACCTATCCCCGACCCGAAGGCGCAGGGAGGCGACCCTCTTGTTCACCAGGGAAAACTCCAACACATGGCGGCTAAGCTGGGGAGCTTTAAGCAAGCCCACACCAGCCCGCCGCCTCTCACTGTGAGCAACTCCAGAGTAGAAGAAAGTCCAGCCCTTCTCAAGAAGTTAAGTTCCAGAGCCCCAGCTGTGTGTGGAGGTAAGCCCAACTATCTCTAGTCGGTACCGTTCCACCTCCCGCACAAGCTTGAGCTCCTTCCCTCCCAGTGAGGTGACATTCCATGTCCCAAGAGCCCGTTTCTGTGCCTGACAATCGGGTTGTCGTTGTCCTAACCTTCGACCACCACCCGTTCCACCCTGCAGGTGGTGGGCCTGCGGGAGGATGGTTTCACGTCGCTCCTTCGGGCTAAGCCTGGCCGGGTTCCGTGGGAAAAAACCCGGCCACCAGGCACTTGCATATGAGCCCTTGCTCCAGGCCTGGCTCCAGAGTGGGGCCCCGGCTGCACCATACCGGACGACGTCACAGTCCTTGATGTCACTGAACTCATAAGGGGTTTTTGAACCACACTTAGTCTGACCTGTCATCTAAGACCTGTTTGCCTTGGGAGACTCTACCAGGGGCATTAGCCCCCGACAATATAGCTCTTAGGATCACTCAGGCACTCAAACCCCTCTACACCATAAGGTGGCGGTTCATGGAGGCTGCAAAATATAATCTATGCAATTATCAGGAGAGTTCCAAAACCCTTTTCACAAGTCATACTTTATGCTCATTTACATGACTTTGGTCAAGTACTGTACTGTATATTAAAGGTTAGGCAAGTATGGTACAGAGATGTTAGTGGTCTGTCTTTCAATACTGGTACAAATGTAACATTCACTTAACATTCAAATTCAGTAAAAGCTACTGTACCAAGAGGTTACAACAGTTTATGGATGACTTATATCCTTACAGAAGAAATCCATGCAGTGCTGTGAATTTGTCCCCTTTAGTTCTTAGGTTCTTTGCATTAATTAAGAGGAACAAATGAAACACAATTAGGTTTGCTTATTTGTTTATCTTATTTGATTATAGAAGGGCTTACATGAAAAGATCTTAAAGTACTCCAGATCATCCTCATGTATATACACAGGAAGTCTCATGGTGATGTCATGTTCTTCCTAGCTTCACAAATCAATAATAATAATTAGTGCAGACATATTTTGACACTTGTTCTCTGAAGGTAGCACAGGAAGCTAATCAAACAAAGAATGTTTGTGTGACTCTAGTGATAAAATATTTTATTAGTTAACAACATTAAACTTGATCAAATGCAGCTTTTTTATTTTGAGTCAGCTTTCAACGTGCAACGATACTCTGAAGTGTCTGAAAAAAATGTGATCACTGCTGTGATGATGATGATGATGATAGAGTTAGTGCAAGACATACCTGCAGATCATAAATTAGTGCCTTTGCTGTCTTGCCTGTCCTTAACACCTTCTTTTTATACAGGTCTCTCAGTCGAGAGGAGCATTGGTTCAGCTCTGAGTAGAACGTGCTTCGCATGTGCACACTGGTTATGAGGTGGACCTCTGCACACACCTGCAGACACGCAAAAACTAAGATATGTTTAGAATTATCTACTTATTTTCAGCATTAGCAACCTCTGCACAGTGCCTTTACTATTGTATCTGGCAGATCACACACACACACATAATTGTGAAAGGGGTATGTGGGTGCTGAGATTTATTTGTTTTAGAACAAATACTTAAAGATTGACAGACTTATAACCTGAGACTTGATCTGTAAAGCTGGCAAGCTATCCAGAAAGTCACTGGCCAGTAGATCTCCCTTGGTAATATCTTGCTGGTGTAATGCAGTATTTGTCTGCACTTCTAAAAATACAAATAGTCAATACAAATACAAATAGAGACAAGGAAGAGGGCTAATTCTGGAAAATTACTATGTTGAAAAAAATAGTGCGTTAATAATTTCAGACAGGTTTCAAAAGATGCAGAACATAATTTGCATTTCCATCCCATTGAATCTTAAATTAAGGCTTATCACTTTTAAAAGTCAGCAGCCATCGAGCTCCATATTAACCGTTTATAAATACCAGGATGCCCAAATAACTGCTTTTTTATTTTTTGCATTTAACTACCATTTAGTTATATTTCAGCGTAAATCATATATGTCAATGCAGATGCCACACCACTTGCACACCACTTGAGCTTTCAAAATGAGAACAAAAGTCCAAACCTAAAACCTTATTTACAAAACATTTATCACAATCATTATCAGTCATGCTCATTTTTTAATACCTGACCTACATGGGTTAGACAATGAAACTGAAACACCTGGTTTTAAAACACAATAATTCATTAGGGCAGTATTTCTTAACCACAATCCTGGCCCACCAACACTTCATGTTTTGGATGTCTATCACACCTATTGCAGGTCTTTCAGACTCTGCTAATGAGCTGATGATCTGAATCAGGTGTGTTTGGTTAAGGAGACATGGGAAATTTGCAGAGCTGGTGATCCTCCAGGAATGTGGTTGAGAAACACTGCTGTAGGGCCTCCTTTTGCAGCCAATACAGCATCAACTCATCTTGGGAGTGACAGATACAAGTGCTGCACAATGGACAAAGGGATTTTGAGTTATTCTTCTTGCAGAATAGTGGCCAGGTCACTACATGATGATGCGGAGTCACTCCTTCAAAACACCCGAAAGTGGCTCAATAATATTTAGACCTTTTGACTGTGCAGGCTATGGGAGATGTCCAACTTCTCTTTCATCTCCATTCCGTCAATTTCATCAAACCATTCTGCCACCAGTGCTGTGTGTATTGGTGCATTATCATGCAGCACCACCTTCAGGATACAATGTTTGAACCAATGGGTGCACATAGTCTTCCAGAATGGTTTGATAGTCTTTGTCAGTGACATGCACAATTATTGGGCATAGGGAACGCCATGATATTGCAAGCCAAACCATCACTGATCCACCCCAGGCTTCACTCTGGGCATGCACCAGTCTGAGTGATACACTTCTTTGGGGCTTCTCCACACCCTAACTTTCCTGGATGTGGGAAAGTGAGTAATGGTGGACTCATCAGAGAACAATATATGGTTCATATTGTCCACAGCCCAAGATTTTCACAGCTGGTACCATTAAAACCAACGATTGGCATTTTGAGTCCCCAAAGGAGGAAACAGTTTCCTCCCTCTAAACAGTTTTGTTGGGAAAAGGAGAGTTGGGGTGCACATGTAATTCTGCAGTGAGTTGGGCAGATGTGGTTGTATGGTTTTTGGATACAATATGATTTAACACCCGGACATTCCTTTCAGAAAGCTTCTTCTTGGTGCTGGATGTGGTCCATCCTTCTTGGTGGTATGCTGACATTACCCTGGATGGCATGGCTCTTGATAAATCACAAAGACTTGCTGTCTTGGTCACAGATGCACCAGCGAGATGCGCATCAACAATTTGTCCTCTTTTGAAACATTTTTAGCCATCAAACCTAAATTGGCCAGTGTTTCAGTTTCACTGTCCAACCCCTATACTGTAAGTTGCCTATAGCACTCTTTATTCTTTTTTTGGTTCACAGCCGTCCACACGTGGATATCCAGTTGTAAAGTTAATTGAAACTGAAATCTTTTTTTTTTTTTTTGAACAAACAAAAAACCTAATAAATACACATTTTTTTTGTTTCATTATTTCATTTTTTTATTGTTTTGTTTTATTTTTTTTTTCGTTTTGAGTTAAGAACAAGATAACAGATGAGTTTTGTTTTTGGTCTCTATAGAATAAAAAGAAAAACAAAATATCCTGGAGGGCCAATATCCTGCAGAGTTTAGCTGAAACTTGCCTAAACACATCTGTTTGGAAGTTTCGAGTGGTTTTTAACTCCAGGCCTTGGGCCCTACATGACACCAGCCTTCCAGGACCAATTTTGGGCACCGCAAAAAGTTTGTGTGCTGAGGGGGACAATCAGGATTTTGAAAAGAGATTGAAGAAGGATTTTCTCACATAAGCACTGCAGTTAAATGATAATTTTTGAAAATTATGTTGTAGTTGTAGGGTATTGTGCTATTTGCACATTCAAAATTAAACACATTAGAAAAAATTTGATAGCTATGGGTCAAAGACATTTATCGATTTTATTGTAACTTATGTAAGCTCAGGGCAATGAAATTGTAACCTGTAAAAAACTTAATAAAGTATAACTAAATTAAAGCAATTAATAACATGACTGTAAGAATAGTTTATGGTGGAGTTTTGACAACCGGCAATGAGACAATTTCATGAAAGAAAAAAAACACTTATGATCAAACATTTTTTGCCAATATGCCAAAACAATCTGAAATGTAATTGTGTTCATTTGAATTATTAAAAATTGTATTTTAATAAAACTGAATGTTATATGCCATTAAAAATGTTTTGAATTAGAATTTGTTGATTTAAATTTGAATTTCTTAACTTAAATATTAAACATCTAAAATTTGAGACAACTGATTTTTAAGAACACATATTTTCAAACTTCAGATTTTTATTTTATTTTATTATAATTTTTTTTTTTTTTTTTGGAATTCCTAGACTGCAGACATCCAGTTTGTAAAAATACAGTTTCAAGTTTTCAAGATGAAGAAATTCAATATTCTAAAATTCAAAACCAGAAATTCAGATAGAGCAGAAAGTAGGTCAGGGGTCATCAACTGGGAAGAGTAGATGATCACAGAAAAGAACAATTCTTAATTATTCAAATTAACACAATTCAAATTCAATTCAATTCAAATTTGTTTTGGCATATTTTAAGCTCCATAATTCGCATACTTCAGTGAACCAAATTCATATATTTAAATCAATTACATCTCAATGGTTAATCAAAAGTATTTTCTGTGTTTTGGGGGTACAAGAGCTGATTCTGACCTATACTGTAACCTCTGGTACGTTATTTCAAAAGATACAAGGCTCTTACACCTTTACCAAAGTCAAATTTAAGGACTTTTCAAGTTCTTTCCAGGTGCATTTTCAAACTGTGCCAGCACCGTGGTAAATTACATATTTGCATGCACACACTTCTTCATCAAATATAAGATGCTATTTGTTACAATATTCTATAGTATAGTATAGTATAGTATAGTATAGTATAGTATAGTATAGTATAGTATAGTATAGTATAGTATAGTATAGTATTCTGAGGAAAATTTGAATTATATGTTTGCCCAAAGCCTTTAGGAATGAAATGCTCCCTCTTTTAAATATCATCTATTCACATCTTAGATGTCATATTTAACCTGTATTTGTTTGAATGATCAGATTTTTCGATATCAAAATATTACAGTATTTATTTTAAAACACAGGCTAAAATACACTAAAACTAAAATGTCCAAATGGTGGCGCCAAATCTCTATCATTGTCACTGAATTTTTCATTCAGGTTTCGTTCAAAATGGCTTTTATAGATGAATTAAGTGACTGACTTTAAATGACTCACTTAAAGTTTTCTTGTTAGCCTAGTTTGTTAAGTGCTTCAATGGTAACACATTTAAAACTTTGATTTAAATAGTAACAACATAAGTTGTGTAAAAAAAGTCTATATTGTTGTGAATAGAGTACAGGGTAAGCCACTTGAGCAACTTCCCTATACCTAAAGCTAAACGACCATTCTGCATACTTACACCAGTACACTTGTCCAAGCATTTTCTTCCTTGCTGCTTTAAAATGAACGGTGATAGTGCTGCCACGCAGATCACGCAAAAGGCATATGCACCAGCAGAGTTTACAGTTTATGCAAAAGCAAAAATATAATTTTACATTTTATTTTAACAGGTAACTATTTGAAAAGAGTAATTATGAAAGCAAAATATTCACATTTTCAATCAGTTGCAAGCACTTTAAGTTTTTTCAAAACTTTAGATTAAAATATATTAAAATTGAAGCATTTTTGAAAAATTCCAGATCCCATTCGCACCCTACAGACTGATTCTCAAAGAAAACCTATTGTATTACATAGAAAATGGATAATTTTGCCAAACGGTGAGAAGTTTGCATTCTTTTCACAATAAAAGAATGATCACGAAATATTGTGGTGTCAACTTCAATGTGCGACCATAGGCTTTTATTAAATATATTTTTTTAAATACAGCTTAATTTTACATGCTATATGTTGATTTAAAAAAACTATTTTACATGCTTGTTGTTGATAAAAACAGTATCTATTTTCAGACAAAAAAATCAATTGTCTTAAATTTCAGATGTAAAAAAATTCAAGTTAAGGAATTCAAATTAAGAAATTCAAATTCTAAACAATTTTAAAACCATTTAGCCTGATATTCAGTTTTAATAAATTACAATTGTTAATATTTCAATTAACTCAATTCAAATTCAGATTGTTTTAGCGTATTTTAAGCTCAACAGAAGATAGCTTCTATTTTATTGGGTAGGTATTAATGGGGTTTTCATATATAAAATAATTACATTGTTTCAGTTTTACCACTAGGTGTCAGAATGCATGTTGTAAAATCCATACGTTTCCTTTAAATAAGAACCACATGAAAAAAGGAATATTTTAATTGAAACTAAAAAGTTAAAATGTAAAAACTGCACACTGTAACGTTCAATTTTTTATCACCTTCAATAGTTATGATTACTACAAGGTCGGGGAATTTCAGGCTCGTCGAAATCAGGAAATGAGAGGGAGCGAGAGAGAGAGAGAGAGAGAGGAAGTAGGCTAATCTTGCTCTAGGCGTTATCGATTAAATTCGACACTGAATTAGTAACTTAAATTATTTATACAACATACATTACACGAAAATTGGCCACTTTCTGGCGTTTGTTGGTAGTTTGTTCCACGTTTACCAACCACTGTCAGATTCGGAGTTCAAAGGGGTGAAGTTTCAAATTGACCACGACACAGAGGAAGTGAGCTCGGTGATAAAGCGACAGGAATACAAGAAACAGTACACATTAGAGTTAAAATCTCTGAATCGTAAAGCGTTGTAGATATTCGTATTTTGCTGTAAGATTGGCTTAACAGTTTGAACTCCAGCATGAGTGAGCAGAGACCTGAGGTTGAGCTCTTCGTGAAGGTGAGGTTACCCGCAGGCCATTATTCATACTTTCATAAGGACTAAGAGAGTTTTAACACACAGCAACACAAAACATGATGGATCTTTAAATTATAATAACAAAAAAACAAACATTTCTAAAAAATAATCTAAAAGGAATAAATATTCTTTCAAATCATAGAAAATAAGCGGTATTCTGCATCACATTAAAATGTGCAGTGTTATTATTATTATTATTTTTGTTCTTAAGTTACTGTTGTTGTCTTAATGTAATTCTAAGTAGTAATTAGCATTACTGTAAATTATGTGCACTACACAGACATGACACATGCTAACAGTACAGCATCAATACTTCCTGTAGGCTACTGTACTAGAGGGATGTAGCACAATCCTTTTAAATACAAATTGTTTTTTCAATGAGTCTTTTTTAAACCCATCTGTATGTATGTAGTTCAAAGATGTTTAATTTTGATTTTAAAGTTTGACTGGAAGAGAGTGGAAATTTAAATACTAATATATTATAGCCTAAAAATATATAATAGTACAGCATAGAACAGCTTTTCACAGAAGGGTTTTTGTGAGCTTTTTTTGCAAATTCATTTTGTAGAGCACTTATGAGATCAGACACTGCTGTTGGCCTGGCTCAAAATTTCTGGTCGTGTTCAGCTAAAACAAATTTTATGGGGTTTAAGTAAGGGCTCTGTGTGGGCCAGATACATTTTTATACACCATACTAATCCAGTTATGTCTTCGTGAACTTTTCTTTGCGCTGAGGCTGTCAGGCTCACCCAAACAAAAACATGATGCATGCTGTTTTTTTTTTTTGTTTTTTGTAATGCATGAAATTAACTCATTTTTATTGTCATTTTGCATAGTGACTTTTTTGTTTTGCTGGTATACAAAATTGACTATCAATGTTTTCTAAGAATAATTTACTTCCTGTCACAGAGGACACTTGACAGAACTAGCTTGCATTTGGGTACAATATGATTCCTTGTATGTACAAAAAAAAAAAGTACCTTTTTGTGATTAGGTGCAAGGATAACTAAGGGCTACACCATGGGTGCTCAACCATGATCCTGGAGATACCTTCTTGTAGAGTTTAGCTCCAAACATGATCAAGCACACTTAAACCAACTAAGAAGTATCTGAAGGATCACTTGTTAATTAAAGACAGGTGTTTTTGTTTGATCTCCAGGAACAGGGTTGAACACCCCTGGTCTATACACAGTCATTCTCTGAATTTGTGTATTTGTGTATAGGCAGGAAGTGATGGTCAGAGTATTGGAAACTGCCCGTTTTCTCAACGGCTTTTCATGGTCTTGTGGCTGAAAGGCGTGACTTTTAATGTGACCACCGTTGACATGAAGAGGTTGGTTTTTCTGTTGCATTGTGTATCTTGAGCAGTGCACTTTTTTTCAATTTAAATTAAAATGGTTTATATGGATATTTCAACCTTGCTAACTTCCTCTTTCTCTGTTTTGTGAGTAGGAAACCGGAAATTCTAAAAGATCTGGCCCCTGGTGCTCAGCCTCCTTTTTTGCTATATGGTACAGAGGTGAAGACAGACACCAACAAAATAGAAGAGTTCTTGGAAGAAACGCTCTGTGCTCCAAAGTAACTTCTTTATACAATCTTCATTATTGCATGCTTAATTTCCCTTCATTATGTAGCTAGATATCATCACTGTTCTTGTATTTGTAAACTTATTAAAATTGTATAATTTGTCTTACATGTTACAATTAGGTCATTCTACCCAGGTCCCAGGCTCCAATTTGTTACTTTTTCTATTTCTGAAGAAAGGAAAGTATAAAAAAAAATGAAGAAAGCCAAAAAACAAACAAAAAAAAACTATTTTCTGGGGTTGAGGTGGATTGGGTAGTAGTAAAATTTGTTTGATTCCTCAATCTTTATTGTTGGGGGTATAGTAATTGCACTCAAGTTACTGTGTGCGCGCGTGTGTGTGTGTGTGTGTGTGTTTGTGTGTGTGCGTGTGCGTGTGTGTGTGCGTGCGTGCGTGTAATAAAAAACATTTTTGTTTCTTACCTGTTAATATGAAATGGGAAGACCAAACTGTTATGTTTAATATATCCATCTCTTTTGCTACACTTTGTTCCTCCAGATATCCACGGCTGGCAGCTTGCAATCCTGAATCTAACACTGCAGGTCTTGATGTGTTCTCAAAGTTCTCAGCCTACATAAAAAATTCAAACCCTCAGATGAACGACAGTGAGTGCAAATAACATTGGTGTTTATTTACATTCATTTCTGTTAAAAAGATTGCTATTATTAAAGTCGGCATGAAATCAAAATGTACTCTTCTTGATTTTATATATAGATAGTAGTGCATGTTATCAATTATGTATCTTTGCACTTCATTATTTTTGTAAAAATTTATTTGCCCTCATAATTATAATCTTCCCTCCCCAATAAATGACTTTTCTTCACTTTTGATCACATGGGATGCCTTAAGGGGAACTCTATGAGTTCATGCCTTGATTTCACCCTGCCTTTGCAGAAGGCAGTAGTTGCAGCAAACATGATAAGATTCAAGTCTTTTCCAACTCTGTTTACTTTTTAAAATAAAACACTTTTTGCCTGAAAAGTCACGTGAGAAAGTTATCTACACTTTCATAACTTCACGCTTGGATTACTGTAATTCTCTACTGTATAGCATCTCTAAATCCCAGGTAGCTTGGTTTCAAGTGAGCCAGAATTCTGCAGCCAAATTCCTGAAAAATGGTCACAAACATGACCATGTCACTCCCATCCTACACTCCTGTGCCACCACATAACTATAACTGTTAAAAATAATGAGAAAAAAAATTTATATATATATTTCGAGTCCTGATTGGGAGGTAATGTCCGATTCAGATCATGTTTGAAACCGCGTGATCAGGCTCGATTTCCACTCACGTGATAGGATCTGGACATCCCTACTCAAAATAGAACATGTGAAGTCTATGTAACCTGTGTTTTTGATGATTAGTCTAGTTATGGGCTATTATTAGACATCTGTTGAATTTTCATTGACAACCCAAATTTAGCCTTGTTTTAGCCATGCTGTCGATGTATAGATGTCCAGTAGATGTCTAATAAACAAATATTGCTAGGTGGGTGGTGGCAGTGTGAACAGGTCTTTGTATACATTGTGAATAGCACTATAGCTCTGACTGAATGTTCAATGGTAAATACATCAAAATAGGGAAGGTAATTGCAATTCAAAAAAAGTAAGCTTTTTGAACTTTATTTGTGCAGATCTAGAGAAGGGTTTACTGAAGGCCCTGAAGAAGTTGGATGACTATCTGAGCTCTCCTCTTCCAGACGAGATTGATGAGAACAGTGCCGATGATGTCATTTCCTCCACCCGTTCCTTTTTGGATGGACAGGAGCTCACCTTGGCTGACTGCAACCTGCTGCCCAAGCTACACATTGTCAAAGTGAGACAGACTCCCAACAGACTGACCCTTAAATAACGTTTTGAAAATGAATGCTTATTTTTTATTTTCTCTATTCTCAGGTTGTTTGTCAGAAGTTTCGAGGTTTCTCCATTCCTCGCTCTCTAACGTCTCTTTGGCGATATCTGGATGCAGCATATGCCAGAGAGGAGTTCTCCTCCACCTGTCCCAGTGATGAGGAGATATATGTGGCCTACTCTTCTGTTGTGAAGGCGCTTAAATAGAGAAAGGGCATTCCCAGTCACGCTCTCATGTGTGTTATTACCAATTATCCTTCCAGATTATCCTAGTGTTTCATGTGGATTTTTAATATCTCGAGCTCTTTAGGTTGTTTGCACCAGCAGGGTCCTAATGTTTCACTTTTAAACTAATTATGGTCAAATATTTTATATTTTTAAAAACTTGTGAACCACAAAGGTCAAAGTCATTTCTGTTGTTATTCTCATTGTTTGCCTGCAGTTTTGGTAATAACAAGAATAAATATTATTTTATTTTTCAGTATTTTTCATATTGTTTACAGTGAACTGCTCTTCACCAAAACAAGACCTGTCTGTCTTCACAATCATCTTGACTTCCAAGTTTGTTACATTATGTAAAAGCGAAAACAAGTAACAGTAGCTAGCAAAATCTTTGTTTAGAAGAAAGAAAACATAGTTTATAGTGAATGACTTCAATTCAGTGGTGTTCAATCTTAGCTTCATAGCACTTAATGAAATTCGCTAATGTTGTTTCTGACTGCTTCCAAAGTTACCTTGAAATATTATTCATATTGAGTCATGCAGTATACCAAGTCTTCAGCCCTTGCACCTCATTTTACACTTCTCTTAACCACCTTATGCTTCTACAATATGTAATTCAATGATACCGTTTATAATAAAGATTAACTGAAAAAATAAATGTGTTATTTTTACAGTAATGTAGTATTTCAGATATTTCATGCAGATTTAAAGCCATTTGAATAGAACTACATAGTTATTGACTTAATGGTGTAAATGGGATTTACATATTTTTGTAGCCTCTTTCACTTTTGTGCATATCAGAATTGTACGTTTTGCTTTTACTCATTGTGAAGATAAAATAAAACATTTATATCTTAAATATATATATCTTAAAATATAAATACATAGTGTGTGTCTATGTACAAAGTATAAAAATGGCTCATTCTGGTGTGCCTTAACTGTGTCTCTGTGTTTGCACTTGTACTTGATTTCAAGCATGATGTGTGCTTGAATACACGTAGAGTGATTTGGAAGGTTGACATCCCACCTCTCAGGAGTCTCCTGCATATCCATAGTGGCTCTCTAATGCCTGCAAATTACATACAACATCTTGAAAATCATGGAGGCAAGAGGGAGCGAGTGAGAGCAAGAGAATATGTCATGTGTAGTGATATAGTAAGCTTTAAATTACATGAACAGTGTAGTAAAGTAAACGCTTCTTCAGTTTAACCCAGTTCTGGTGGGGGCACGCTTAGCTTAGCATAAATTATTGAATCGGATTAGACCATTAGCATTCATTTTCTTTTCAGCTTAGTCCCTTTATTAATCAGGGGTTGCCACAGCGGAATGAACCACTAACTCATCCAGCATATGTTTTACGCAGCGGATGCCCCTCCACCTGCATCCCACCATCACTGGGAAACACCCAAACACACCCATGCACACACACAATGAACAATTTAGCTTACCCAATTCACCTATAGCGCATGTCATTGGACTTGTGTGGCAAACCAGAGCACCCAGAGGAAACCCACACCAACATGAGGAGAACATGCAAACTCCACACAGAAGTGCCAACTGATCCAGCCGAGGCTCGAACCAGCGACCTTCTTGCTGTGAGGCGACAGTACTACCCACTGCACCACACAATCCAGAAGATGACAGCATATTTAGTTTGTTTGATTTTTTTTCAACCAACATGACTGGACCAAGTCTGACTTCCAGACAACGGCTAAACAAGGACCATATCTGGGCCAAGTCTGAGCCAAGTTAATAACCCATAACTGGGCCTGAACTGGGTCAGATATGTTGGGGTGTCACAACTGCAATGAAATTGATAAACCCATGCAGCATTGCCCTTTATGTGCGCTATGGGTGTGCTTTTTCTCAAATCGACCTGATTGTTAGATTTTTTTTTCTTTATTCAAAAATAATAAAAATGTATTTTAAATGTGGGTCAAGATAGACCAAACTTACATGGCCAACATATCCATTATTAGCATCTGGGCCAAATACTACTTTTGATATCTGGCCCAAGCATTGTGTGCTGCCTTAAAGACGGTGCCACCTCTGCCAAACCCGGGTCATGTTTGTCCCACATGCTGTAGGCCAGTGCCGGATGAATGCCTGCAGCTGTGCTAGCTTTATGCCAAATCTGGGCCAGAATTCTTTGCTACCTGGGTATTGGCCACCACCATCAATGAGGAAGCAGTGTAAAGGAAGCACCCCGGTGTATGGTTGTGTTCGGGCCTGTTCAGTTCTGTTCACTGAATATAAAAGGTTAAGAGGCAAAGAGAATTAGAGAGAATTATTTAGGCAAGGCAAGGCAAGGCAAGTTTATTTATATAGCACATTTCATACACAGTGGCAATTCAAAGTGCTTTACATAAACAGGAATAAAAGAAACAAGTATAAGAGAAATAAAAACAAATAATAGAAATGGTAAAAATAAAAATAAAATAAAATAAAAGCTGATAAAATGTTATAAAAGAATTAAAAAGAAGAGAAAAACATAGTAGTTCGATCTGTCGGACGTAGCACAGTGCTCATTCAGTAAAGGCACAGCTAAACAGATGTGTTTTCAGTCTTGATTTGAACGTGCCTAATGTTGGAGCACATCTGATCATTTCTGGAAGCTGAATCTAGCAGCGAGGGGCGTAGTAGCTAAAAGCCGATTCACCCTGGTTTGACTGAACTCTTGGAATTTCTAGTTTATTTGATCCTAAAGATCTGAGTGATCTGTTTGGTTTGTATTCAGTGAGCATATCTGTAATGTATTGAGGTCCTAGGCCATTTAGTGATTTATAGACCAGTAATAACACTTTAAAATCTATTCTGAATGTAACTGGGAGCCAGTGTAAAGACCCGAGGACAGGTGTGATGTGCTCTGATTTCCTGGTTCTGGTCAGAATTCTGGCCGCAGCGTTCTGGATGAGCTGCAACTGTCTGACTGTCTTTTTGGGAAGGCCAGTGAGGAGGTCATTACAGTAATCCACCCTGCTGCTGATAAAAGCATGAACAAGTTTCTCTAAGTCTTCACTGGAAACAAAGCATATAATTCTTGCAATGTTTTTGAGATGATAGTATGCTGATTTACTAACTGCTTTGATATGACTATTAAAACTCAGATCTGACTCCAGAGTCACACCAAGATTCTTGACCTTATTTTTTGTTGTTTGACCCTTAGAGCCAAGGTACGCATTCACCTTGAGAACCTCATCTCTGTTCCCAAACGCAATCACTTCAGTTTTCTCTTTGTTTAACTGAAGAAAGTTTTGGCACATCCAATTGTTAATTTCATCAATGCATTGGCAGAGGGTGTCAATGGGACTGTAGTCATTAGGCAGTAAGGCTAGGTAGATCTGAGTGTCATCAGCATAGCTGTGGTAGGAGATTTGTTTTTTCTCATTATTTGACTCAGAGGGAGCATATGAAGGTTGAACAGGAGTGGTGCCAGAATCGAGCCTTGTGGGACTCCACATGTCATGGGTGTCCACCTCGACCTATGGTCACCTATACTGACATAGTAACCTCTCCCTTCAAGGTAAGATCTAAACCATTTGAGGACCGTCCCAGACAGCCCAACCCAGTTTTCCAGCCTATCCAGAAGTATGCTGTGATCGACAGTGTCAAATGCGGCACTGAGATCAAGCAGTACCAGCATTGTTAGTTTGCCTGAATCTGTATTTAGGCGGATGTCATTGATTATCTTTATAAGGGCGCTCTCTGTACTGTGATGTGGTCTGAAACCAGATTGAAAATTGTCCAAACACCCCTTGAAGTTTAAGAACTTGTTAACCTGGTTAAAAACAACTTTTTCAATGATTTTGCCAATGAAAGGGAGATTCGAGATGGGCCTGTAATTGCTCAATATGGTGTTATCCAGGTTGCTCTTCTTCAAGAGGGGTTTAACAACTGCAGTTTTAAGTGAGTTAGGAAAAATCCCTGAGAGAAGTGAAGCATTTACCACTTTTAGAAGATCCATTTCTAAACAGGTAAACACTGTTTTAAAGAATGATGTGGGGAGCGTGTCAAGACTGCAGGTTGATGTTTTCATAATTTGCACGATCTCTTCTAAGATTTTGCCATTAATTGCCATGAAATCGGACATAATGTCAGATTTCTTAAGTTGTGGTTGAGCTAGTCTGACTTCGACACAACTTGGCTGATTGGATGAGCTGATTGCCTTTCTGATATTATTGATCTTGTCAGTAAAGAAATGAGCAAACTCATTACATTTGCTTTCAGAGAGTAGCTCACTGGGAATCCGACTGGGTGGGGTTGTGAGAATTATTTAGAGAATTATTACGTTCGAACACCTGGAAAAAGAGACTATGAAGCGAGGCCAAGATCAATATTACCCTGATGGTGCCAGTGTGCCTCTGGTGGTGTACCACACACCAGTTTATGAGCAAACAGGACCTTCAGGTAGGAGCAGTTATGGAGAGGCCTATGCCCTGCAGCCACCATTTAGATGTCAGAGATCACTGGTTCCAGTCTCCACCCACCACTCACTAGTTGGAGAGACTCCAGGCGGACCCTGCAGGATCTTGGCAGTACAGGTCTGCAAACCACAGTCATTATCACTGCAAGTTCCACTTGCCCCAAGAGGCGCAAAGGATGCAAGATCCCCACAGCTCGGTTAAAAAATGCTATTTTTTATTCATTATTTTTGCACAGTTTGATGTAACTACTTTTTAAAAAGTGGGGAAAGCACTTCATTAACTAGCAGGTTTACATATATATTGACTGTCACTCATCGATATGACATCATCCTGATCAAAAACTGATGCGAGCAAGAGCAATTGCAGCAAAGCTACACATCAACTGGAACATCGCAAACATACCTATCCTCTGGTGCATGTTGGAGTCGATGAAAAATGATATGCACAAAAACCAATTCCTTATACTGACCTACGTACAGTTAAGCAAGAAGTCGAGGACTGGTTGGGTATAGACTACAGAAAAAAGTTGAATCTACATTGACACCACAGGAGAATTTAATCCACAATTTCAATATTTCAAAAACAGGTGGGGCAGCTCGATGCCAAATGTGAAGATCTGGAAGGAAGATCAAGGAGGAATAATGTTTGACTTGTCGGATTTGCGCACATCCAGCTGACTTTGTTGCTCAGCTCCTGCAGATTCTACATCTTCAAGAGAAACCTCTGCTAGATCTCTCTTCGTGAGAGGCTAAGGCAAGGAGAGCCTCCTCACCCACTTAATTATTTTCTGTATTCACTACATTTAAACTCAGTAAAATTCTATTACATCACACTGCACGGTCTCTTCTGTACCGCAATGGGAGTTTTAAAGTCTTTGCATACTTTACATTGGCTTTTGTTAAGAAGTGACCTTCTTTTGAAAATGTAAAACATCTTCATTCATGCATTGGCTTCAAATGTGGTCTTTTGTTCCCTGCTGTGGTACGGATCACTCTGCTCAGCGGAACAGCACACAAGTTTGAAGAAAAAAATCAGTTCTGCCAACAAACACATGAGGTGAATAACTTTTTCCAGGATGGGTGGGATGTCTTTCTGCTTTTTTCAGGTTTAGATTCATTCATTCATTCATTCATTCATTTTCTTTTTGGTTTAATTCCTTTATTAACTTATCCAGCATATGATTTACACAGTGGATGTCCTTCCAGTTGCAACCCAATACTGGGAAACACCCATACAGTCTTGCATTCCCACACATACACAACGCCAATTTAGCTTATTCAGTTCACCTATATCGCATGTCTTTGGACTGTGGGGGAAACCGGAGCACTTGTAGAAAACCCACGCAAACACAGGAAGAACATGCAAACTCCACACAGAAATGCCAACTGACTCAGCTGGGGCTCAAACCAGCGACCTTCTTGTTGTGAGGCGATCATGCTACCCACTGCACACAACTTAGGACGACTAAAAATTGGTTGGGAGGAGGTTTACATTTGTCAGCTGGAATGAAGGAGTGAATGAACCAGTTAAACAATGTAAGACCACCTCCAGCATCTAGGGGCTCATATTGTCTGTCTTCAAGAAATCCACCTGAAAACTCAGTATCATTTACTGTTATTTAGTAAATGGGTGGGGCATCACAGTGGCTCAGGCACTGTCACCTCACAGCAAGAAGATTGCTGGTTCGAGCCCCAGCTGGGTCAGTTGACATTTCTATGTCAAGTTTGCATGTTCTCCCCGTGTTCACGGGAGTTTCCTCCGGGTGCTTCGGTTTCCCCCACAGTCCGAAGACATGTGATATAAGTAATTTGGATAAACTAATTTGGCCGTAGTGTATGTGTGTGGATACGAGATTGTACGTTTCCCAGGAATGGGTTGCGCCTGGAAGGGCATCCGATGCCGGAATAGTTGGCAGTTTATTCGGCTGTGGTGACTCCTGATAAATAAGGCTAAATAAATAAAAAATGAAAAACTAAACTGAAGAATAATGAATGAATGAAATGATAGGTTGGCCTATTATTTCACTCCAAATTCCAAAGTAAAGCCAGAAGTGCTGCTATTCTTGTTCACAAATCAGTACCCTTTGTGTGTTCTGATGTCATTGTCTCTGGTAAAATTAATAACTGTCCAGTACTTATTGTTAATGTTTATGCACTAAGTGGGATGATGATTTTTAGGACATTTATTTTCAACACTACCTGACTTTTCTTTACATCATATTATTTGGGAGGTGATTTTAACTGCTGGATGAATCCTAAACTTGACTGCTCCTAAACATAATACACCCTCAAAGTCAGCACATGTGATACAGTCCTTTATGGAAGTATATTGTATTAGATTCATGACATTTTTTCAACCCATCTGGAAAAGAATGCTTATTCTTTTCACAGATTGATCATCCCAGCAGGCACACAACATCATAAGTCATTAATATTAGGTTAGATTCAGGTCATGATGTCAGGTGACCAAAATTCTAGTCAGTGTTATTTTCGTTACATCATTATTCGTTCAATAACAACTTAAAATTACGTTGATATTTGGTTGATTTTAGGTTGGAAAGTGATTAAATTCCAACATCTGATAGATTTTAATAGTAACGTCCACACAACGTCAAGGTGTAACATGATGAGTCGTTAACATTTAGTTGATTTTAGGTTAATTTTAGGTTGGACGTTGGACATTGACGTTGGCCTGAGGTTGGGTTCTGACGTCAACCCGATTTTCCTTTCCAAACAAATCCAACGACCCTAAGACGTTAGGGTACAACGTCAATATTATGTCATGTTGATGTCCTGTGCCTGCAGGGATACTTTTACTCGAATTGGCTTTTTCCCTGATAGACAACAGACTAATCTCTTTTGTTGAGTCATGCTCATACAATGCTATTTTGAAATAATGCTCCGGTTACATAAAAAGTCTGCATTAAGGACCTTGATGGCACATTTAATTACTTGCATGCTGTCAGATAAACATTTTATAGTATAGAATTTGTATGTGATCAAATTGATGCTTTTTTAATAATATTATTTCATACACTACATATAGGGAAAAAATAAGGAAGCAAAAATAATAGACATTAAACATGCAACCTCTCTATGCCCAAATATATATAAAGAACATCTAATTCTACAGTCTGAATTTGACATTTTATGCAGATAATGTATATTGTAACTCAAATCTTGATTTGCTCTGCTTATCGGAAACGTGGTTGAACGAATTATCCCCAAACACTGCATATCTCGTTCCGGGATATGAAGTCTTCAGAAAGGATCGACAGCTTGGAAAAGGTGGTGGATTGCTTATGTACGTGAAGGAGGGCATTAAATGTAAGGAAATAGAATTTAATTCCGTAAAGGATATAGAATATATTGCTGTAACAGTTGTTTTATCTCAATGTATGTCATTTACTGTAATGGGTATATATAGACCTCCTTCATCAAAGAGTGGGTTTTATGATCATTTTAAAAATCTTATGAAAGAGCTCGACCCAAAAAGAGAATTAACTTTGGTTGAAGATTTTAATATTAATTGGACTGAAAAGTTACATAGGAAAAAGCTTCAGGAAATAGTAAATAGTTTTGATCTAGTGCAGTTAATTCAGGGGCCTACTAGAATTACTTACATTATCTGAAACCCAAATTGACTTGATCTTTAGTAATAAACCAGAAAGACTAACAAAGTCAATAAACTTATTAACAGGGATATCAGATCATAATCTTATATTAGTGGTAAGAAAATGAACAAAGCATAGGTTTTTATATCAACAAGATAAAAGAAATGCGTTAAATGTTATACCGAAAAAGCTTAAAAATGAATTTGAAGAGGAAATTAAAAAATTAGATTGGAGTGAGATATTATCTACAGATAATCTAGAGGATGCATCTGAGTGTTTAATGGAAGAAATTAATAAAACCAAAAGTAAATTTAGTAAAAATATCACCTTCTCTAAAAAAAAAAGCAAAATTTACCTTGGTTAAGTGAACAATTGTGGAAATTAATGAGATAGAGGGATCATGCCCTAAAGAAATCAATTAAATCAGGGTTAGCCCATGATAAAAGAACATTTCAGCAACTGCGTAATAAGGGGGAAAAGGAACTAAGACAAGCGAAAACAATATTTTTTATTGATCTTATAAATAATGCAAAAGGGAATAGTAGGGAAGTATGGGAGAATATTAAAGAGCCCATATTATACATGAAATAGGGTCATATTTAGGTTGTAAGGGTCTCCAACAACAGTCTAATATGCATGCAAGGTCAAAAAACACTTTTATGGTCTTATAATCTGCATTTATTTTTACCTAATTATCCCAGCAACTCTGAATCGTTCAGCGATTCATTTGTTCCCAACCCCCTCCTCAGCGCGAAGCTAATCTGCGCTGATTGGACCAATGACAGCCTGCTGCAATTGGTCGACAGTGACAGGCTTCAGCGCGAGACAGAGTGAAATGCCCAGCTGCTAATCAACTATATAAAAGTAGTCACAGTGCTTCATAGTGTAAGGCTTTTTTCACACACACACACACACACGCACACGCACGCACGCACACACACACGCACAACCCTCCTCAGAAGAACTGGGGAGATCGACGCGAATCTCGCGTCACACACTCTACCTGCTCTTTTGGCCCGTTTCCACTGAGTGGTACGGTAGGGTTCGGTTTGGTTTGGTACGCTTTTATAGCCGTTTCCACTGTCAAAAAGCGTACCGAACCGAACCGTACCGTACCACTTTTTCGGCACCCTTTCGAAAGGGTACCAAACACGAGAAAGGGTACCAAAAGGCGGAGCCACACGCGCAGCTGAACGCTATTGGTTTACAGAGATACGTCATTCGCTTACGCAACAAGCCAGAATGAAAACAAAAAACCCGCCATGTTTGAAATACACGCACAGCGAGAGATTACAGCGGAATTATTTATACATATAATAACGAGCCATGGTCGACCCGGGCTTAAACAAACCTTGTCGTCTTGATAAACAGCCAGAAAGCCAAGAAGAAGAGCAGATTTACCCTGTGCCGCGAAGTTTTTTTTACGAGGCAGTCTGAGGCGCGAGCGGTTTCGCTTTCTTGCTAGCGCTCGCGCGCATCTAACATTATATCTGAAATAACAAACTTCTTGAGCTGATGATAATAACCTGCGCTTGATTATTGACGTGCTTTTGAAACCCGATCCTGTCAGACACTGACAAACGCGAGAGTGAAGCGCGGAAAAAACAAGAGAGGAGCCGGAAAAAAAGGAGCACATTCTTTTTGAGCAGACGTGAACACACTGCCCTATTTAATTATTATCGTTATTATCACGTTTTGGACTAATATGAACTCAGAATTGTTCTCTAACAGAGGCTACATGTGCTGCTGAAGATTATAGACACAGATGAGAGGTTTTCACTGACTGTAGGCTATATATTGTGCTGTTTTTGAACCAAAATACGGGCGAAATGTCTGTTGTGTGTAGTTCTTCTGTAATTGATAACATATCGGAGACTGTAAGGGGCTGTTTGTGTTTATATATGTTCATTTATTTAGTTATTTAATATAATTACAGACGTTACAGTAGGCTGTTTCGCACTGTCTTTGATCTGCAGTTATAATCAACTCATGTTCATTGAAAAGTTAGTAATAAACATACACAAGTATTTACACAAGTATTTATGTGTACGAAGCATCTGTTTTATGAGAAGTGCTTTTCAAATGATATGAAAGGGACCCGTACAGCTTAATTGTAGACATTTCCTCTAGCGAGAATGACGTCGACTGAAACTTTCTGTCGTACACCACGCCCACTAAAAGGGTACCCTTGTTAGTGGAAATGCAAGCTTGATAAAGGTGACCCGTACCGTACCGTACCAGTCAGTGGAAACGAGCCATTTCAGGACTGTCAGGACCAATAACACCTGCTCAGAAAACTTTACTTGTCCCTTGAATGTCCCTTGAATCCAATGCTTTTTGCCATAACTAATGTTCATTTCTATTACATTGCAATCTGTTTCCTCTATGTTGGGCATAAAAAAGAGGGCACAGAACAAAAGGTGTCCTTGTATGCAGATGATCTCCTCCTATACATTTCAGATTTGGGCAAATCATTACACTTAGCTTTGAATACTTTAAATATAAGTTCAGTTTGAGCAAAAGTGAGTTTTTTTTCCCACAATTCTCTGCAGCTAAGACTATACCCCCTAAATAAATTTCCACTCATGATTACACAAAGAAGGATGAAATACCCTTGGTCAACAGACAAAATTGATGACCTCTTTAGATTTAACTTTGCTAACTTACTACCTCAAATAGAAAAATATTTTTAATGTCAGTCCCTGATTCCCTTATGTCAAGGAGCAGGGAGAATTAATTCAGTTATTCAGTTCTATTGTTTCCAATACATGTCCATTTTAATTTCTCATCACTTGAAATTAGTGGACACCCTGATCCTAAGATTAATTTGGAATAAAAAAAATACCCATTTCGCAAATCATTCCTTAAAAGACCCAAAAAACTTGGAGGGATGGCTTTATTTAATTTACCGTTTTACTATTGGGCACCTCATTTTAGAGCCATGCCATTTTGATGGCAAAGGGAGCTATGTCATGCAGGCTGACTTCACTAGCAGCTTTATCTCATGCTCCCATTAAATGCTCATCACTTCTCTATACCAAAAATGTAATTTTTGAAACTACATTCAGAATTGGGAGGCAATTTAGAAAATATTTTGAATTACAAAAATTTTCAGCTTCTGCACCCATTGATGGACAGAAATTTCACCCAATGCTCATGACTGGAAATTATAAGATTTAAGGATTTATTTATAGACAATGTCTTCACATCTTTCCAACAATTATCTGAAAAAATTACCAAGACACAGCTTTAGGTATATGCAATTGTGCAATTTTATTCAAGACAAATACCATCAGTTTCCTAACTTGCCTAATACGTCTTTTTGACTAATACTACATCTTACCTAATACTAACTACTCACCTTACACCCGTCCATGAAAGGCATGATCTCATTTTTCATTCATTCATTTTCCTTTGGCTTAATCCATGATTATCTTGGGTTGCAACAGCGGAATGTAGTGCCAACTGTTCAAGCATGTTTTACGCAGCGGATGCCCTTCCAGCCACAACCAAGTACTGGGAAACACCCATACGCTCTCACACTCATACACTAGGGCCAAATTTGTTTACCCAATTCACCTATACCATGTCTTTACACTGTGGGGCAAAACAGGAGCACCTAGAGGAAACCCACGTAAACATGGGGGAAACATGCAAACTCCGCACAGAAATGCCAACTGGACTCGAATCCGTGACTCCTGTCAATGAATTTTATGAGGATGGGGGTGAGTCCAACACAACCATAGTCATTGAAACAGAAGGATGATGATTCATTAAGTAATGGGATTATGGTTAGTTTTGAAGCATGTAGGTATAACAGCCTAGTTTAATGAGCTGTTGAATATGTTTGTGAAGAAATTGGTAAGTTACCTTGCACAGTCTCTTAATACATGATTATGGATATTATCAGGACCCAGAGCTTTTTCGGGACCTGCTGAGGGATCTCCTCATATTGTCCAGGAACAGCATCAACACTTGGTCATCAAGTGGAGGTGGGATCTTCCATGCCATGGTGCTCGTACAGCAGCAAGGGGGTGTTGTTACAGGTCTGTGGTGGAGGCTTATAGTCTGTAAGGGACTATATTCCCCGCCACAGGCTACATGTGTCGCTGCTATCTCTGAAATAATAGGTTATTCCCTTAGAGTACTGTCTCTGATGCCACAAGACAGGTTGGCCTGTAGCATTCCTGTAGGAGCCTGTCACTTCCTGTCAGCCACAGCTTGTAATTGGCCCATACAGTGATGGTTTTGGTGACTGTGACATCATCAGTGCATTTGTTAATGTAGGCTGTAATGGTCTCTGTGTGCTCCTGGAGGTCTGTAGTGGAGTTGTGCAGCTTGCTTAAACATAGTCAATGATGTTAAAACAGCCCTGAAGGGACCCCTCTGGTCACAACTGGATCTGCTTCTGAACTGGTTTATTGACATTGACAAGTGATCTGAATGGATCCATTTGCATAACAGTGATGTTGTCTGAAGCACCCAGGTGGAGGAGGACTTTGTAATGACATTTTTGAGTAGTGTAAACAAGGTCCAGTGTGTTGTTACCCCATGTTGGAAAGTTGACCCTAGATCGGCCCAGAAAAAAAAATCAATTAGGTTCCTTGGGGTCCCCAAACATGTACAGAGCAATTACATAGGGAAATATAAATGTTTATATGATAAACAATATATACATTTTACATTCATTCTCAACTTTACATTTATGCATATTTGTGGATATTTTATACTTTTTTATTTTAATATATATATACATAATTTCTTTATTTTATTTATCTAAGCTGAATATAAAACATTTCTGGATATTTGTTTATATTTTAGCAATAAACTTCCACATATATCCTGTGGTGGTTCATGCCTATTCTTTTTCAAGTTATATTTCTTCATGTTTTAGAAAATGTTTCCTCAAATTGATGATATTGATTCACTAGATATATATTTTAACATTCTAAAATTGGTCTGAAATATTTTTATTGTTTGCTTTTGCAAAACAACAGCCAATTTCAATGTGCCAAAATCTGAAAAATCCCCAGACAACTACACATGCATGTGCCATGTTGATTTTGTGCTTTAGTATTAGTCCTTAATTTATTTCATTTTTCAGATTTATGCCAGTTTTGTTGTTTTTCTTTGGCAATTTCTATAAAAATGTTCTCTGCTGCAGTCATATGTGCGTGCACACAACACATTGAATTTTTGTTCCTTTTTTCATGTATGCTCTAGACCCACACCTTTGCAAAAATGTAAAACATTCCAGATGTATAGTGTGTTTAAAATTTCTTGTCGACAAATGAATTTTTTCCACATTTTCAATGTGGAGTCAGTTTGACTTCAAGCAACCTTAACAGTGATTTTGTTTTACACATCTTTAAAATAACCAAATCAAGTCCATTTTTTGCGTGTTTTAAGATTTTTAGGGAAAGGTGGAGAGTTTCATGCCCTGGAGATGAAGGGAACATACAGTTGAAGTCAGAATTATTAAACCCCCTGAATTATAAGCCCCCTGTTTATATTTTCCCCCAATTTCTGTTTAACAGAGAGATTTTTTCAACACATTTCTAAACATAATAGTTTTAATAACTCATTTCTAATAACTGATTTATTTTATCTTTGCCATGATGACAGTAAACAATATTTTACTAGATATTTTTCAATACTGACACTTCTATACAGCTTAAAGTGACATTTAAAGGCTTAACTAGGTTAATTAAGGTAACTAGGCAGGATATGGTAATTAGGCAAGTTATTGTATACTGATGCTTTGTTCTGTAGACTATCGGAAAAAATACAGCTTAAAGAGGCTAATAATTTTGACCTTAAAATGTTTTTTTTTTTTTTATTTAAACAGCTTTTATTCTAGCTAAAATGAAACAAATAAGACTTTCTCCAGAAGAAAAAATATTATCAGACATACTGTGAAAAATCCCTTGCACTGTTCAACATCATTTGGAAAATATTTGAAAAAAAAAAAGAATAAAAAATCAACGGGGGTTTAATAATTCTGATTTCAACTGTATATTAAACAAAAGTCCATCTGGGGTGCCCTGACCCCGTGGGCTGATTAAGGGTAATGTGATGATGTATTTTTGCAAACATACTCCTCGGGTCTGCATGGTTGAAATTCATAGAATGAGAAAAAAGCATTTGGGTGGACTGTCTAATGCTCACTGATGTGCTGGTACAGTTTATTCAGTGCCTTACTCCTATTGCTGTTATTGGAGCTGGGAGAGATGTATACAGCAAGTAGAATGGCTGTATTGTCCAAGTAGAAAAAAATGCTGGTCTAACCATAAACTCCACCAGAGGTGAACAGAGTTTGCAGACCACATCAGCGTCATGGCACCATGCATCATTGATGTAAACACAAAGTCCGCTGTGAATCTTACCTCTCACAAATTAGAACTCTGTCCACTCAGTATTATGCCATCTGATAGCTGAATGGTGCTGTCTTAGATGCTGCTGCTGAGCCATGTTTCTATGAACAGAAAAACACAATAGTCTCTCACAATCCCCTGAGGTGATTGTAATAGTCAGATGCAGTCCATTGTATTGAAATAGCATATGTTGGCCAGCGTAATGTGGGGATGGCTGGTTTGTGTGGGTTAGCTGGTAACCTAGCCCAGATACCTCTGTTTTTACCCCTCTTCTGATTCCCCTCACACCACTTAGGGCACGTCAATGGTCAGTGAGGAATTCGGCATGTGTGGAATTTTTAACTTTAAAAATGTGGTTCAGCTGACATCAAGAAGAAACTCATGACTGTATTTTCTCTTTAGGACAGTTAGACAAGACGAGAATGAACAATAAGTCTCAGACTTACATGACATAAGACCTAACTTACATTTTAATAGACAACATTTGCCGTCAACTAGGATACATTATTTAAGGGTATTCTACTTTACTACATAGGATTGGTTGTTGTCTAGTTTAGGCTGTTGGTGTCAAGTTTCCTTCATAATGAGGGAGTTAAATTTCCTTTCAAAATAACTAGCCTTTCAGCAAAGCCTAAATTTCTGTGGCAGTTTGACACAGGCCATAATAAACTGTGGCCAGTTTTGCTCATTTAAAACACTCAACTGAACTTGCTGCGAGTGACACAGCGAGAATAAAAATACAACCACTGAGGTAAAATCAGATGCTCATAATCTTTAAAATAATGACTTGTATTCAAAATGTTTGATTTGTAGATTGTATATTTTATAAGTGGATTGTTTATCAATAATTCTAATTCTCTTGACTCTGGCAAGGTGCTTATGTTGACTTTTATAAGTAGCCTATATGTAATAGGTTTATTTTTTAAGTATTACATGGCCCAGCGGGTAACTTGATGTTCACATTGATATCAAACATGTCCTCAAATTGATTGCACTCAAACATCAAATTTTATAAAGGCAGTTCAGTTAAATTCAATTCATCTTTATTTCTATAGCACTTTTACAATGTAGATTGTGTCAAAGCAGCTTCACATAGAAGATTATAGTTAAAATGAAATAGTGTCAGTCCAGTTTTCAGTGTTGAAGTTCAGTTTAGTTCAGTTCAGTGTGGTTTAATATTCACTGCTGAGAGTTCAAACACTGAAGACCAAATCCATCGATGCGCAGCTCCACAGGTCCCGAACCATGCAAGCCAGTGACGACAGCGGTGAGGAAAAAACATCACCAATTGGCGAAAGTGAAGAATTAAAAAACCTCGAGAGAAACCAGGCTCAGTTAGGCACGACCATTTCTCCTATGGCCAAACGTCTTGTGCAGAGCTGCAGTCTAGGCGCCGGAGGCTGGAGAGCGCTGGACGTCCATCGTGGAGTAGCTGCAGTTGGGAGAGGTCAACGGTTGGTGTACAGGCTGTGCTCTCAGAATCAATGCGAGGACTCGTCTGTCACTGGGGTCTTACAAGGATCAGTCCAGTTGTGGCCTAATAGTCTGTGAGTTGAACTTATAACCCAAAGGTTGCTGGTTTCAGTTTCCGGTCCCAGCAGGAATTGAAGGTGGGGCAAGTGAATGAGCGGCACTTCATCTTCAATGCCCAGCTAAGTTGCCCTTGAGCAAGGCACCCTAATTGCTCCCTGGGCGATGGAAGAAACAGCTGACCACTTCTGGGCAATTAAAAGCTGCCCACTTCTGGGATGTTAAAAGCAGAGGGCCAGTTTCGAGTATGGGTAAAATATACTTGATGTCCAGTTGATGACCACACATTGATGCCCTTTTGATCATATATTTACATCAAACATCGCTGTCAAAAATACAAATCGATTTTATGTCAAAACAGACAATGATTTCAATTTGACCACCAAGTAAATCTGTACTGGTGTCTGTATTTAAGTGAAATATATATTTATCTACGCAAATTTAGGGGTCATTTGCATTTTAAACTGGAAATACTGTAAATTTTGGTATGGAATCATTTAAAAAATAATAATTATAATAATAATTAACAATACTTGGTGTTGGAGTTTATGAAGTTACAGCAAAAATGTTAAACAAACGTTTTGTAAATGAGCAAAACAGTAAAAGTCTGAAACTATTTGTTGTTGTTGATTAATTGAACTGCTAAATTCACTATAGCATTGTATTTACAGTTTTGAGACACACACTCAAAAGCAGTAGATACACATGGTTTAAAAGCACCAACCAAGCTGATGACATATTCATAAAAATTCAATAATATCAATGTGATGTCAATATGATATCAATAACTGGACACTGATTTACTGTCAAATGAACGTCAAATATTTTGGCCTACATATGCATTAAGCCAGTTTAAGTTTGCGTGGAAATTAAAACCCAAGCTATTTTGCTCCTATGCTTTAAAGGTGTAAACTATACATTTACATCAGAGGTCACCACTTTTGAGTCTTGCAGATTTGAGCTTTAAACAGACCTTAATCCTCTTCGGGGTGGCTCTGAATTAATTTATAATCTGGATATCCTGCATTTTGTGTTTTGACTGCTGTGAACAGGTGGCTGGCTGACTGAGAAGAACTGTTAAACTGTCAAACCCAACGGTCAATTTTATCAAATGAAATGAGTGTAGTTAACTCAAAATTTACTGAAAGTTAATTCTACTCATTTGAAAAAAGTTTTTAACTCAGTGTTGAAGGTAATGAGTTAATTAAATACCTCATAACTTCAACTTAAATAGAGTAAGTTCACAGTACTCATATATTAGTTTTTTTTAACTCAAATGGTTTGCTGCAATCGGTTTCCTCAAACGGTTTGAGTTGCCTTAACTTACTGAGTTTTACAGTACTCAGTTGGTTTGAGTTCTCTTCATTTATTGGGTTTTACTGTGCTCAAATTGCTTCATTTACTCAAATGGATTAAGTTCACAGTACTTATTAGGATTAGTTTTTGAACCTAAATGGTTTGTTGCAATCGGTTTTCTCAAACGTTTGAGTTACCTTAACTTGGGTTTTACAGTGTACCCTTGCATACTGGATGTGAAGCGCATAATGCCACACCACATCTTTTAAACTTTTAAATATTGTTTTCTATGAATGCACTGTATTATAAGCACAGCAGCACTGCTATGCACCGTTCTTACGTGTCACTTAGCAATAAAAAGAAAACAATGTAAAGACACATGTGCATATAGCAATGTACCTGCAGTCTTTGGCTTTAGTCTTCTTGCCTCTCCTATTTTCACACATCCCACATAAACAGTAAATTAAATTAACTTAAAAATAAGAGAAAACTATTATGTTTGTTATAATTTCACTAGGAAATGTGAGCAAACACAACCAGGCATGCATATTAATGATGCTGTGTGCAATGTAACTGTCTGTGTTTTTCACTGGGGTTTTACATTCACAGGGTTTACATGAGAACAGGAAAACAATTGTCTTTGAGGCTATTGGTATGGTAACCTATTTCCATTTATCGTACTCTTATTATTCAGCTACTTATATCCAATTTATAAAGATAAATGATACATTTTCATATTGTTATAATTATGTGGAAATATTAATGTTTTTAAAGATATGCATGTACTGAATTTGTGTGTTTCTGAAGCCCACAGCACTGAAAGAATGCTTGCTTAGTCCAAATTTCTGGTATGCATAGCACAAAATGACAGCAATCTTGTGTCACAAGATCGTGACATAGCCACGATAAGCGGTTTACTAGTGATTATGGCAGAGACACAAACAAAACACAGACTAATAAATTTAAGAAACACCTTGAAGACTTTGGATTCCTTATTACACATGATGGAATTACACGTAAAGTGCAAAGAGACATGATTGAGTCACTTTTATGAGGGATTTTGGTTTTAATAAAAAAAAAAAAGAAAAAGGATCAGACAGATGGTTGGTACTTTAATCCTGTCTGTCTGTCTCTCTCTCTCTTTGTCTCAATCTCTTGCTCCATCCCCCATATATGTCTCATATTGAGCTGTTCTGAATAGCAGTGTCTGTGAAAAAAGCTATGCTCCTATCCAGTCTGCAATCACATCATTTTCAGGTCAAAATATAAATTTCATATTCATAAAATTAAAAAAATGCTCTTTATATATGCTAATAGTATAAAATCATGATCCCTATAGGCTATAATTTTTATTTTAATAGTGAAACTAATCAGACATGGGCATCATGGTGGCACAGTGCTCCCGGGCGGCACTATCGCCTCACAGCAAGAAGGTCACTGGTTCGAGCCCCGGCTGGATCATTCAGCATTTCTGTGTGGAGTTTGCATGTTCTTCCAGTGTTGGCGTGGGTTTTCTCCGGGTGCTCCGGTTTCCCCCTAAAAGTCCAAAGGCATGCGATATAGTGAATTAAATAAGCTAAATTGGCCTTATTGTGTGTGTGAAAGAGTGTGTTTGGGTGTTTCCCAGTGATGGGAAAACATGCTGGATAAGTTTGGTGGTTCATTCCGCTGTGGCGCCCCCTGATTAATAAAGGGAATAAGTCGAAAAGAAAATGAATGAATGAATGAATAAATCAGTCGTTGTTTAAATTTTTATGAATCATTAAAATATTAATTGTCATAATGCCATGATCATGGAGACTGTAGGGTGCACAATAAGTTATTAAATGCTTAACTTTACGGTATTTTAAAATGGCTAATGCTTAACTCTTTATATACCAATCTATTGCAGTTCCACAGTAATAAATAAAAAAATACATTTTTAGGCAACTTTATTCTAAAATTTCTGCTGAAAACTTCATTCTTAAATATCCGGTGAAATACTGTTTAAGGGATTAAGAAAAAAGCAATTTAACAGCACTGGATTTTTGTCTGTAAGCATTGTTAATTTAGTCACGTAAAAAATGTGTAAGAATTTCTGCATACAACCCCATATTGACCATGATGGTGTGCATGTAGACCTTGCACAAATCCAATGAGTGAATGAATGTCACCTTCTGGTACAGTGGAAGCAGAAAGTGTCACCTGTACTGTTGTATTTAACAGCAATTTCTGCACATGAACATGAATCATAAAATTTATCAAACTGTTCTTGCAGGGCTTCCCCTGCACTGCATATGATGCTCCAATATTGGACACCCCAGGTATGGCAGAGATTATCCTGGAGTAAATATCTGATCAGCTGATGAATTAATTAAGAATGAGACATTTAAAAATCTGCAGTGCTGGATTCAACTCTCAGTTTGGAAACCTCTGTAATTCCTATTAGTGGGGACATTAAAGAGCTAACGTTAGACTTCCCAAGGGGCATTGCATTTCTGGAATATCTTGTCATTTTATTTTGTGAATTTAATTTTAAATGGTCTATTCCAGACATTGATTTTTTTTTTTTACTTTTGTCAAATTTTTAATTGTCGCTTTAAATTGAATTTTCCATGTTTTAAAATGCCATTTTTCTAAAACGTTTTTATTATTATTATTGCATTGTTTCACACCTCTGGTGATATGTCTTTTTTCCACTTCCACGTCAACTGGCAATCTCTTAAAATGCAGTCAACAGACTGTTAATTAAGACCAATATTGAGCTTTGGCTTCAGAATTACCACTTTAAATACTAGGTGAACAAATTCAATGACGGAAATACAAAGGTAAAGTCTGTAAAAGTCTGGAATCAGTTAGCTACATCTGGCAACACTGGAAGTCCCACAACTACAGGCCAGTGACACTTACCCCAGTGGTAATAAAATGCTTTGATAAACTGGTCCACAATTAAACAGCAACCCATCTGTATGCCTACAGAGCAGATCGATTCACAGAAGACAGTGCAACCACACCACTTCATGCCATGCTAATACATTTGAAAGAAATGTGCACATGCTTTGTGGATTACAGCGCAGCATTTAACACCATCCTTCCACACAAACTGAGAGATTTGGGGCTTCCACATTCCACCTGCATGTGGATTAGTAGCTTCCTCTGTGATTGCAGGCAGAGTTAGAATTGGACATCACACATGAACAGTGTCCCGTCTCAGTGAAAGCTCCCTCCAGAGCATGCTGAATCCCTTGCTCTACTTTCATTGTACCTGTGATGACATTGATTTTCATAAATTTTCCATTTAGTTGTTCTCAAAATTATGCAAGGCGCAACAGATTTTATTTATTTATTTATTTATGCTTTCTATTCATTATATGTCATGGAAACAAGCATTTAGTCAGTGAAACTTAGGGAAAAGCCAGGGAATTTTATAGCTTACGTTGCCTTTTTTTATTATTAATATTGTTAAAGTCATAAATCACTATTTTCTACTTGATGCTTAAATTACAGGGAGTGATATCTTTCATTTGAGAAAACATATTAACTTTATGAGATACTAACTTTCAGAAAAAGCTAGAAATTTAAAATGCCATCGACAATGTCCCCAAAGCGCAACATAAATACTCTTGATAAAACAGGGATGACAAAATTAACCCCGACCTACATATTAAAAGAGCGGATTAGCGAATAACTGCAAATAAAACACGTGCGGTCATAGCTCAAAATTCACCAATCACGTTGTCTAATAAGAACAGCAGACCACAGCATCGTTAATTTTTCGATCCAAGAAAGTTTAGTTACATGTTGAAACAAAGAAATATAGGAGCGGTGGAGGTGTGGCATTGTGAACAACAAGAGGGGTAAGTGGAAAAATCCTAAATAATGGTTTGGATTGTTTTTTCATGCGGATCAGAGTCGGGCAAATTTTAGGAATTGCTGTCCAGCTTTGTCTCAGGAGGTAAGAAGTTTGTTAAAGAACAATTTAGGATTCGTTTTAAAGTGCGTTGCTGTTAGAGCTGCCTTCCTTGTTTAAAGTAAGCCGTGATAAGTAAATCTCCAAAAGGCTACAGAACAGGATGTATTGAGGGGGAAGGGAAATAGTCGAGGTTAGGAGTAGATAATAACGGTACTTTATTTTGTAAGCCCGAATGTGCACTTGGACATTACAGTGAAAGGAAATCGAGTTTACTTGTTTCATCGTGTGTAAAGGTAGGACGGTTAACAATCTGTTGTATTTCAACAGGGCGTCAACTTTGGCAGCCGCGATAGCTTTTGACAAACTGTTGTTGTTTATCAAATCACTAACATTAAACGTTTTTCCAGAAGGCCATTTAAAATAGAAATGATTCGTGTTTTTTTATATTATTAAAAACTGGTTAATTGGTCTAGTTGTAATTTATTTAATGTTTACACCACTATGTTTATGTGCTGCTTAAAACAGCGACTGTAGGCTATGTGCCCATACACTTACAAATATCCCTAATCCTATAATTTGCACTTGGAATAAGATGTGTTTGTAAACTACGTGTGTATTTTGTTATCCAAATTAAGACTGCATGTTGAGGCAGGTTTAAGCAAATAAAATTTGTCAACAACTTTGTAAACAATTTGCTTGTCTGCCAAAGCAAGTGGGTAATTCAATGAAGAATTTTTCAAAATGTGCTTATGTGACATTCATTTAAGTTCATTCACACCCTCTGTGGTCTGAGGTGGTTTATCATTTCTGAAACCGTTAAACCAATGTTGACTGAGACATTATGCCATATTTTAAGTTTTAAGTATATGACAAAGTCCAATTTATAGTGCAAGTTTATTATTTTTGTTATTCTGTTAGCTAAAATGAGGCTGAGCTCCATATTTTGCTCTCAAAGTGCACTTTAAAATGTTTGTACAGGAGAATAAATCCCCTAATCCCACTGGAGGAGGAGATACAGGGCCCAAATATTAGCTGAGGATTAGTTGTTGTTGTTGTATTTTTATTTTTTGTTCAAAGCTTTTAATATATCATGTTTTCTTTCAATTTACTTTCTCTCTTAGGGGCAAACACACTTCTTGTCATCTTCCAATCCCCTGATCAGAAAACTCAAGCAAGATTTCCTGAACTATTTTCCACCTTTGAAGCTTCTTATCACTTCCACACATCGACTGTTCTTAACATCCTTAAATGTGATTAGTTTACATGACTTGTGAATTACAGCCATTCACACACACATTCTCTTAAGTTTATATAAGACTCATCAGCCACCTAACATACCTCAAACACATTCACTGACAGGCCACTATGGCCAATTTTTATCCATATGGCTGCTTCACTCATGCCATTGTTAGAGGTATCCCAGAATCCTTTGGGAAGTTGGCAGAGGGTGGAGATGGGTTTCAGACAGATATTGCCAAGGCCAAGCGTCAAATGGGGGTGTTGACAGGTGCATTAAGGCAAAAGGTGGGACTACAGTTGATTGAAATACAGTTAGATTCTGATCTGCCTGAGAGCTGGCGGATTGAAGACATTGCTGTGATCCAAGGTGACACAGCGCTCATCACACGACCCTTCAAACAGCAGAGATGCTGTGAGGTAAGTGGTAGACACAAGATGTGCACTATAAAATGTTTTTTCATAATTTTTTTCTGAATAAAGTTATGCTTATTGTAGTATGTTTTACAAGAATATATTTCTTTTTTATTTTACCATTTTGTGTTTAAGTCTGTGCTACTTGACAATTGTTTGTTAAATTTAGTACCAAATATCAAATGCTAATTATTTTTATGAAAATTACTTGTAAATAAAAAATAAAGTGCAAAAGATGTAGAAATTACATGGGCTCATAACTATAATTTATTTAGGCAGAGGCTGTGCGGCGAGTCCTAAATGAACTGAACATGACGGTGGTGGAGATGGGTGATGAGGAAGGGGGTTCTGGTGGAGCCACTCTTGAAGGAAGTGATGTTCTTTTCACTGGAAAAGAGTTCTTTGTGGGCATTTCCAAACACACAAATCACCGGGGAGCAGAAATTCTGGCTGACACCTTCAGGGTGAGCAGTATTTTGCTGAATTAGATCTTTTAGTATAGGTTTATTACAACATTGAAAATGTAAGAGTCGTTATGCACATTACACATTGTCAGGGGCATTTTAAGTCAGGGTAAAAGGGTGACTACATATGGCCCTGGCCTGGCTGCCCTGAAAAATCCTGAAATATTGTTTTTACAGATCTGTATTTTCCTGATATGCATGCAATATTCTAATCCATGCTATTTTAACAAGCTTCTGGGATTGACACCCCTACATGTCTAAAATGACTCCTTTTGGGGCCAATACAGTATCAGTTCATCTTGGGAATGTGCAGAGGGTTTTTGAGAGGTTCTTCTTGTAGAATAGTGGCCAGGTCACTATGTGATGCAGGTGGAGGAAAAAGTTTCCTGACGTTTCGCTCCTCCAAAACACCCCAAAATGGCTCAATAATATTTAGTTCTGGTGACTGTGCAGGCCATAGAAGATATTCACTCTAATGTTCATCAAAACACTTTGTCACCAGTTTTGCTCTGTGTATTGGTGCATTTTTATCCTGGTACATGGCAACAGCTTCAGGATACAATGTTTGAACCAGTGGGTACACATGATCCTCCAGAACGGTTCGGTAGTGCTTGGCAGTGACGCGCCAATCTAGCACAACTATTGGGGCTAGGGAATGCCATGATATTGCAAGTTAAACCATCATTGATCCACCCCCATTCTTCAATCTGGGCATGCAACAGTCTGGGTGGTACGCTTCTTTGGGGCTTCTCCACACAGTAACTGTCCCAGACAGTAAAGGTTGACTTATCAGAAAACAATACAAGTTTCACATTGTCCACAAGATTTTTGCTGCTGGCACCATTGAAACTGAGGTTTCATTGGCACGAGTGACCAAAGGTTTGGCTATAGCATATATGTACATATACCCGGCCATGTATATTGACCCTGTAGAGCTCATGACAAACAGTAATCTTCTAGGCATATACCTATGGTATGGTTACTAATATATCAATATTTAGACAAATTATTCTGTTATAGATTAACATGAGTGCAAATAATTAAAAACATTAAATGCAATTAAATTATTAACTGATTTTACATTGATTATTTGCCATCAATTATTGAGTAAGTAAAATTAATTAATTTAATATTATATAGCAAGGATCTACACATTGTAGATATAAATTGCAAACAGACTATTCAATAAGGAACTTTATCAAATGTTTGGAACATTATTGTTGCCGTTTTTTGTGTCACTGAAAAATATTCACATCCAAACTGGCTTTATAAAATATTTTCTAAAAAATTCTTCTTCACACTAAAATGGCTAAAAATTATAAAATCATCTTCCTGATTCCATACCACAGGACAGAAACAAGTAAATGTCCTGTCTTTGCAGGAATGTAATATAAAATGTATAGTTTATCTTTTATAAACATTGTAAAAAGTGAATAGCACATAACAGGCATATAGCTGTATGAATGCATTGTTACAATATACTTCCCATTACTAATCATCACTTACAAATATCTTTTTGTCACAATCCACACTACCAATTGAAAATAGTTTTTTGATTTTTATCCAGCTGTAAGAGTGTCTTTAAAAAGCTGAGCTTTTGCAGAACTTAGTGAGTAGAATGCCAAAACAAAGAGAAACGGGTGCATTTTAAACATATCCAAATTAGTGTATCTGTAACCTAAGACCCCAAATCCTTTTAATATATATATATGTATGTATGTATGTATGTATGTATGTATGTATGTATGTATGTATGTATGTATGTATGTATGTGTGATATTAAGTCTCCATTTTTAGTGTAAAGCTCTGCTCACACTATGATTTTTATTTTTTTATTTTTTTTATTTTTAGCTAAGATTTTGTCATCCGAGACAAATTTGGGAAATCCTAACTGTGCAATCACACCGAAGTTGATGATACTGTCAAATTTGCTAGATTAATCTTTAAAGGGACCAATGCAGCATATCAGCAAATCACTTACATTCCCACATAAAAAAACGTGCATTCTGGCATGAAATTTTGCACGCCTTTTATCAGATTCATTAAACTATGGAAGATCAAGCTGTTATGTGTGGTGTGGTGTGGCTTTTCTCCACTTATCCAATATGTCTGAAGTATTCTGAAGCAGCAATACTGATTTTTACTGTCGTTATGTTAGCATGAGATTCCCGCTTAAAAAAAAAACTTATATAACAGCATGCACATCAATATCTCACCAGCATTTTTTTAAAATGTATGTCCCTGTAAGAAAACATCGTAAATAACTGGAAATCTGGCGATCACAATAATCAAACCCTTGGGAACAGCTGTAGTCGGAACCAAAGAGTTGACTTGATTTAAACTCTCTTCGACACCAACACCGGTGAAAACACGCCACTCCTCACTGCTTATTTCCGCCAGCAATCATTGAAAATGAAACTTCCAGCTACTTGTAATTTTTCATTTAACACTAGCTATATTTGCTCAGGACTTTGCTGTTTCCACTGTGCCAGTGTGTGGAGGCTCTCGTCTGAAGAACATCTGCTCCATGGGTGGTCCCGATACTATCATTATTAGCAACAGTGATGGGGCAAAGAAAACACTCAGAGTAAGTGTTCAGAAGTAAATAGTAGTACAGTCAAGCCGAAATTATTCATACAAATTCTGACTTACAGTTACTTTTATTCTTTTATTTTATTTATTTATTTTTTACTGGAAATGACACCAGTTTCTACCAGAATATAATAAGGCGAAGTCAACAGGGCATCATTGTGAAAAACATATTCCTCACCTTTTATTTACCTTTGAACAAAAAGTGGCATGCACAAAAGTATACATACCCTTTAAAAACTGTCACAGTGTATAGAGAAAATCAAAAGTTCTAAACCATTTCAAATAAACCTAAGTGTTCTAAAGCATCCCAATTACCCTGATTCTTTGGGAACAGCGGTTTTATTTAATTCAACAGGTGAAAAACAGCTGTTGGTTTGTGGACAGTCATGGCTAAGATAAAGGAGCTCAGTGAGTACCTGTTGTTGGGCATTGTGGCTGCTTACAAGTCAGGAAAGGGCTATAAGACCATATCAAAATGTTTTGTAGTTCCATTGGCTACCGTGCAAAGTGTTTTTAAAAATAGAAGACATTCCACACTATGAAAAATCTTAGCAGACCTGGTTGGAAGCCACAAGTGGAAGATGGTGAGAGAGGTAAAAAAAAAAAAAAAGAATCCAACGATTACCACCAAGGCCATCCTGATGAATCTGGGCGCTGCTGGTGGCAACATAAGGCAGACAGTTCAACAGACACTGATGGATTCCATGGATGCAGACCAAGGAGGACACCAGGTCTTCAGAGAAGGCACACAAAGGCCCGCTTGGCCTTTGCTAATGCTCATCTTGACAAAGATAACTTCTGGTCTTCTGTTTTATTTTGAGATGAAGCAAAAATTTTAATATCTGGCCATGGTGTAGCTTTTATTTGCCATAAAAAAAACAAATAAATGTCATTCAACCTTAAGGACATCATCACACTGTCAGTCATGGTGGTAGGAACCTAATGTTTTGATGGGTGTTTTTCAGCCGTTGGACCAGGAAACCTAATCACAGTAAATGGCACCATGAAAAAGGAGTAATACATTAAAATTCGCAACAACAACATCAGGCAGTCTGCAGAGAAACTTGGCCACCAGTGGACATTGTAGCATGATAACGACCCAAAACACACAGCCAAAGTGATGAAGAAATGGTTAGCAGACAAAAACATTAATGTTTTGCAGTGGCCCAGCCAGAGTCCTGACATAATCCAATTGAGAATTTGTGGAGGGAGATAAAGACAAGGTGATGGCAAGGAGACCCTCTATTGTGAAAGAATTGGAGCTCATTGTTAAAGATGGATGAGCAAAAATACCAGTGAAAACATGCAAAAAGCTGGTCAGCAACTATAGGAGGAGTTGGATTGCTATAATAACCAATAAAGACTTTTCTATTGATTATTGAGAAGGGTATGAAGAATTTTAAACATGCCAATTGTTGTTCATATGTAAATAAAAGCTGAGAAAATGTTTTTTTCCCACAATGAAGCCCTTTCGGGGTGACATGGTGGCTCAAAGATTAGCACTGTCGCCTCACAGCATAAAGGTCGCTGGTTTAAGTCACGGCTGGGTCAGTTGACATTTCTGTGTGGAATTTGCATGTTTTCTTCGTGTTTGCGTGGGTTTCCCCCACAGTCCTAAGACATACCATACAAGTGTAGTGAATTAATTAAATATGTGTGATTAAGGTAGTGTATGGGTGTTTCCCAGTGCTGGGTTGCAGCTGGAAGAGCATCCACTGAGTAAAACATATGCTGGATAAGTTGGCAGTTCATTCCGCTGTGGCGACCCCTGCTGAATAAAGGCACTAAGCCGAAGAAATATGAATGACTGAATGATGCCTCTTCTACATTGTCTTTTGGGAGATGCCTGGGTCATTTCTAAAAAAGTAACTTTTATTCAACCAGCATGTTTAAGTGAGAATTTGCCAGGGGTATGAATAATTTCGGCCTTGACTGTATAATGTAACATAATCTATGTGGATTTTATGTGGATTATACAGCTTTTTCAATCAAAAGGATGTATTCATTCTTACATACTCCGCGTTTTTGTGTTACAGGTGATGGAGCAGCTATCTGACCATCATTATGAGATTTTGTCAGTATCTGAGGAGGTTGCTGCCAATTGTATATATATCAGAGGTCCTGCTAAAGTGGACTATCTCCTCCATCCTACAGCTGAGGAGTGTTCTGACAGTATTGCGGTGAGTGAGAGGGGATATACAGTATATCTAAATATTATGATTATTATATCACTACAATCAATACCACAGTTTTTCATGTATTGGTACAGGAACGAATCAATATTGATTTTGTCATTTGTAAAAAATGTAATATTTCCTACAATATATGACTATGTCAGCTACAATCTTAGTCCACACAGAAATAACTATAATTGGATGAGTTAGGACATATTAGGCTTTTGACTGAGATATCTATTATGACCAGTTGGATACATATACTGCAGGTGTAGGCCTCATATAGACAGATAGCCAGCACTTGAATATTTTTAATTATTGTGTTTACATTTAGTCTTTTTTTTTTCATTTTTCATTATTTCATGTTTGCTTGTATAGCATTTTTTTTTACAATAATTATCATTCCTAAGCAGCTTCACAAAAGATGCATATTATTACATTACAGTCGAAATCAGAAATGTTAAAGAGTTGTGTAAAGGGTTGGCAGTATTTAAATGTAGTTAACCTAGAGTTATGCAGTATATAGTGTCCTTCCAAAAGAAATAATATTTACATGTAATAATAATACATGTGTAATTAATTATATTTGTTTTTAAGCTAACAAAGCTGGTATAGTAGTTATGATTTTTGCACAGTACTGTATTATCTTTGTACACAGTTCTGAAGACCTCTAATTAATTTTTTTCTACTTGCATTCAATGGTGCGAAACAGTGATTTGAGAACACTAGTATGATTGTTATAACATGGTGAGGTTTTAGTCTCTAGCTTTTTTATTTGATGGTTGTAACATTACATTTATATTAAACACATCAAAATAATTTAGTTTCTTTGAAAAAATAAGGATTATCACTGAAGATTGATGCAACTTCACCACTACGACCCGTCCAATGAGGCTCATGCATATAAATATATCCTGAAGGAGATTTGATTTAAGCAAGATTTCAGTGCATTAAGATTATTATCTGTTGTTATTATTATATTGACAATAATTGCTTTAGGTGCTTGTGACCTGGGCTCTAATTTAATAATCTAGAAGCAAAGTCTAAAGCGAATGGCGCAAAAGCATTGGCGCAAAGGGCGTGTCTGAATCTACTTTTGTTATTTTAAGGATCGAAAAATACTTTTTGCGCCTCATCACATGGTCTAACAGCGCTGTGCTTAATCTCATAATGAGTTTAGGGTGTGTTTTGAGCAGAACGTGCATTAAATGAATCAGAGTCTCATCTCTCATTCCCTTTAAGATTCAGTTGCGTCACTCTTTACTTCAATCGTTTACTTTTGTGGATGAGGAAACGGTGTTGTCGTACTCCACTAAAGACATCCATTAACCTACATATTTAATTTCATTTGTTAAACACAAAGATTTGTTTCAAAACCATATCTAAATGTAGGGCTAGGCGATATGGCAAAAAAATTATCATGATAATGATAAATGTCAAATGATTTTTTCATATGAGTCAATATCGATAATTACCATGATAAATGTCAAATCTTTATATCTGTCATTTTTAAATGCTTTTCAGCATGCCCATCACTTGCTGCTGATTTAACACATTTTGCCAAATGTTTTAGCTGTCTGACAATATACATAAAAAAATAACAGACAAAAGAACAATCTTAATCATTTTTCAGCATTTAATGTTCAAGTTTTTAACAACCAAAGAAATTACACTACAAGTTATTGTATATTATTTTTCAACATCAGAACAAATATAAAACAGGTTTGGAACAAGTAAAAGGCAAGTTATTGATGACAGAATTTTCAGTTTTGGATGAACTCTCCTTTTAATGGCAAGAATGGTGAATTTAGGGTGAAATATCCTTTAATATATTTTATTTAGAGTTGCTAATGATTACTTGATGATCGATTGATTGTCAATAACCCTTTAATCGATAGACCTTATTGATGACTGTTTCAGCATAGACATTTAAAGGTTAAGTTATGTTTTGCACTGTGAGATGCGTCCACGCATTACATAATTAAGTTGGACTTAGGAGTCACCCTCTTGACACAGATCTCGGTTGTATCTGCGGGTGTTTTAACCAATTTTATTTGACAGACTGGCACCAATAGGCCTATGCAGACTCTCATTTTAAAAATCGCACATCACGGGAAGAGATGCGGGGAGCATCTCCATTCACCCGAGTTTCTGATTCTCTCATCCTTCCGACCGAATTCATTCTTCCGAGGTAATCTAAAAATACTTTCAGTGCTGCGAATAGTTTGTAAAGAATGTCCTGCTCATCCTGCTCAAACCGCTTGATTAAACGAATTAAACTGAAACAGTGAAAACAGTATAATGGATTGTTTTGAAGCGCTTCGCCTCAGATATTATTTGTTTGTCTTGTTTATGTTGTAGATAACTAACCAACAAAAAATACATAATTAAGTTACATATTATACATAAGGAAATTCGTTGCAAAAAGATAATTTCTCAAAGAAAAATATGTAAAGTGTATATACTGTGCGGGTAGATGATGTTTCGCTCTTGTGGAGAATAAAGATTTAATTAATGATCCACTGTTGTTGTAAACATCTGTCATATATTTCCTGCATTTTTAATATGTCATTATTTTAAAGATTTTGTCTTGAGCATCTGGTTTCTCCTCTGCGATGACGTCCTTTAAATATATAAAGGTTATTTTACCATCTATGGGGGACAATAGTGGTATTACAGATTTTAAAGAAAATATCCTAATATTAAAAAGGAAACATAAGCTTGACAACAAAAGATCCTAAAAATCTTAATGTTTACATTTACATTTAGTCATTTAGCAGACGCTTTTATCCAAAGCGACTTACAAATGAGGACAAGGAAGCAATTTACACAACTATAAGAGCAGCAGTGAACAAGTGCTATAGACAAGTTTCAGGTGTGTAAAGTCTAAGAAGCAAAGCATTAGTAATTTTTTTTTTTTTTTGAGAGAGAGAGAGAGAGAGCACAGTTAGTGGTATAGCCAGAGAGGCAGTTGCAGATTAGGAAGGAAAGTGGAGACTAAACAGTTGCGTTTTTAGTCGTTTCTTGAAGACAGCAAGTGACTCTTCATTCACAGAACGCAAGTTTCTGGAGGGCACATATATCTGCAGAAGTGAGAGCAGATACGAAGGAGCAAAGCCAGAGGTCGCTTTGTAAGCAAACATCAGAGCTTTGAATTTGATGCGGGCAGCAACTGGCAGCCAGTGCAAACGGGTGAGTAGCGGAGTGACATGTGCTCTTTTGGGTTCATCATAGACCACTTGTGTTGCTGCGTTCTGAAGCAGCTGAAGAGGTTTGATAGAACTAGCTTGTAGCCCGGCTAGCAGAGAGTTGCAATAGTCCAGTTTGGAGAGAACAAGAGCTTGAACAATGAGTTGAGCTGTATGTTCAGATAGGAAGGGTCGGACCTTTCTGATGTTATAGAGTGCGAATCTGCAAGATCGAGCAGTTCTAGAAATGTGGTCAGAGAAGTTCAGTTGGTCATCAATCGTTACTCCAAGGGTTTTTACCATTTTGGATGCAGTGATGGTTGCTCCATCCATCTGGATTGAAAAGTTATGGTGAAGAGTCGGGTTGGCAGAAACTTCAAGCATTTCCGTTTTCGCGAGGTTAAGCTGAAGATGATGATCTTTCATCCAGTGTGAAATGTCTGACAGGCAGGCTGAAATGCGAGCTGGAACCGAGGGATCATCAGGGTGAAAAGAGAGGTATAGCTGGGTGTCATCAGCATAGCAGTGGTAGGAAAAACCATGTTTCTGGATGACTGTTCCTAAAGATGCCGTGTAGATAGAAAAGAGAAGTGGCCCAAGAACAGAGCCCTGAGGTACCCCAGTGTTTAGATGCTGTAGGTTGGACACCTCTCCTCTCCCCTCCACGACACCCTGAATGACCTGTCCGAGAGGTAAGAACTGAACCATTGAATAACAGTGCCTGCGACGCCCAGTGACTCAAGCGTAGATAGCAGGATCTGGTGGTTTACAGTGTCAAAAGCAGCTGATAAATCCAGCAAGATAAGGACAGATGATTTAGAGTCTGCTTTAGCCAGTCTGAGATCCTCCACGACCGAGAGCAGGGCAGTCTCAGTTGAGTGGCCTTTCTTAAAGCCAGATTGCTTGTTGTCCATGAGGTTGTTATGAGTAAGAAAGTCTATGACTTGATTGAACACTACTTTCTCCAAAATCTTGGCCATGAATGGAAGCAGGGATACCGGTCGGTAGTTTTCAAGTAGCGTTTGATCCAGGTTGGGTTTCTTTAGCAGTGGGGTTACCCTAGCCTGCTTAAATGAAGTAGGGAATAGACCAGAGTCAAGAGATGTGTTAATTATGTGAGTCAGTGTTGGTATGACTGCAGGAGAAATGGCTTGCAAGAGATGAGAAGGAATGGGATCAAGCGGACAGGTGGTTGCATGGCTTGATAGCACGAGATTGGACACCTCAGACTCAGAGAGCTGGGAAAAAGAGGTGAGTGTGTGTGGTGTTGGTGGTGTATCTTGCGTGTTTGTTGTAGGTGCAGCAAATTGAGCACTGATTTTTGCAGTTTTGGTGCAAAAGAATGTAGCTAAGTCATCAGTAGTGAGTGTGGAGGATGCTGGTAAAGGAGGAGGATAGAGGAGGGAGGAAAAAAAGTAAGCGAGGATTGGTGGCAATGTTGACTTTCTGACGGAAGTATGTCTGCTTTGCAGAAGTAACCTCAGTCGAGAAAGAAGACAGAAGATTTTGGTATGTTATGAGCTGTTCAGGATTTTTAGTTTTTCGCCAACTTCTCTCAGCAGCCCGAAGTTTTGAGCGATGCTCACGGAGAACATCAGAGAGCCAGGGAGCAGGAGGACTGGCCCGGGTTGGCCTGGATGTAAGAGGGCATAGTCTGTCTAGACATGATGTTAGCGTGGAGCAGAGTGTATCAGTGGCACTGTTCGTATCAAGTGCAGAGAGTTTGCAAGATGGAGGAAGAGAGTTAGAAACAATGGTGGATAGTCTATTGGGTGAGAGAGAGCGTAGGTTTCTGCGAAAGGCAACTAGAGTTGGAGTGTGTGGCGGCTCAGGAGTAATGTGGATGTTGAGAGAGAGAAGGAAATGATCCGATGTTTGTAGTGGAGTTACTAGTGTTTGATCAGCGAGGCAATGTCGAGTGTAAATAAGGTCTAGTTGATTACCTGATTTGTGAGTAGCAGAAGTAGGTGCTCTTTTGAGGTCAAAAGATGCAAGCAGAGTTTGGAAGTCAGCAGCTTGAGGTCTTTCAATGTGGATGTTGAAGTCACCTAGCACCAACAAGGGAGTGTCATAATCAGAAAAAGATGAGAGAAGAACATCCAGTTCATCTAAGAAGTGCCCTAATGTACCCGGGGGGCGGTAGATGACAACCACATTTATGCGGAAGGGGTGGATAATGGTGACTACATGGAATTCAAAAGAGCTGATTTTTGGTAGGGACGGTCTCTGAGTGAATTTCCATTCTTTGGAAATCAGTAGTCCAGTCCCACCCCCTCTCCCTGTCTGACGAGAAGTGTGGGAAAGAGAGAAATTAGTAGCTTTTGCTTTGCGAGTGTTAGTAACAACAGGAATTAGTAAACACATAATAAAGTACAAGGAAAACAATAATGAGTGCAGAGATAACGTAAAACAATAAAGTAAAAAGTACTCAAGTGCTTTGTCGGTGTCTTTGCTCGGTGGAGTCGCGCAGGTAGAGTCGATGGTCTTTACACTCACCGGTCTTCACACGAGGCTGCCATGACCGCTGCCGCGGTGAGACTAGTCGCTTATATACACCCCCAAGCGCTTTGCTGATTGAGCTCAGCTGGACACGCCTCGAGAGTAAAAAACACCTGAAACTGCAGCGGCGGGGGCGCGAAAAAACCTCTGGCTCGGCACACAAGCTCTTACAGTAATCAAAGGAAACAGTGGCTTAAGCTTGCTAGTACTAAACACAGATAGCTGAAAACAATTTTAAATGTCCAACAACCAATACACAACCAGCTGAAACAAGTCTAAGTGTTCTCTAACCAAACACAGCAACTGAAAACAGGTCTAAATGTACTTACTCGGTGTTGCTCTCGATGCTAAAGTGCTTCTCCTTTACAGCAAGCATCAAGTCTTTATTGAGATTGTGTGGTCTGTCATAGTGTCTTTTCTGGGGGTTTTTCTCGTAACGAACAGCTTTTAAAAATTATGACATGAGACTCTGCTGGGTAGTTGCGCTGATGCTTGTAGATGGTCCATGTTTGCCAACCTTTGTTTGGGTCTGTAATTTCTTAGCATTTTCAGAAGGGTGGCATTGTTTTAAATTATGAAACAGGTTTGTGGTGTTCCTGTTTTTGATGGCACGTGTCGTCTTTGCAGTTTTCAGTGCACATTGCTCTGTTTTTTGTTGGATTGCAAAAATCTAACAAGCTCCAGACTATTGAAGTTTAGTGACGTTTCTTGTCAACAATGTCTGTGACTGTGACCTTATTTTTTTTCTTACTCCTCCAAGTGCAACTAAAACTGTATGGCTGTAAACTTGTACTTTTTATTAAAACAAATATAAATATGCAAATAATAAATAATAATACTACTAATTATAACATTACACAACTGCAAATTGTCATGAATAAACAAAAAAAAGCCCTGCAAGATGAAGAAGCCATAGAGGCAGTGGTTTTTATATTTATGTAGAAAATAATATTTTTTGTAATATTTCAATCCTTTTATTAAATTTCATTTGCAAAGATATTTGCGTATTACTGTACATCCTGTGTGTTTTAAGCAATGTTTATCCGTTTGAGCCCCACAACTAACGCGTTCAGGAAAATTAGGGTTGGGTTGATCTGAAAATAGCAACAAATCACGCCAAACACATCTTGCGCCAGATATGGATTTCTGTGATTTAAGTGGGAAGAGCCAGGGTCTATTTGGCTACAATGTGAATTATGACTTACTAGTCAAAGAGATGTTGTCTGACATCCTGGAGATGTTGTCTTAGCAGGTATCTTAACAGAGACATTGTTAAAACAGTGAGTGTGCACCTTACCCTTAGCAGAAGTAGCACAGACGTGGCAAACGACAGAGCAGGGTATTAAATGTCCTGAATAGTTTGCCGGTGTTTTAAGTGTTGTTGATTTTGTTATGGTAGTATTTGGGTTTTGGCCAAATGAAATAGGAAGACAAAAATGAAGCTGGAATTAATACATGCTTAAAGTTTACTGCAAATTAAATATTGACATGATGAAATATTTCTGGTACTAACCTTTTGTTAATAAATTTAAAATGTAGAAAATGACTTTATTATAACTGTTGTTTGAATTATATAATTATTTTTAAATTTACTGCTTGGAGATCTAATCAGGTGATTGTGTATTGTGTAGAGCAGGGGTGACCAATCCTGTTCCTAGAGTGTTTGATCAGGGTTGAAGCTGAACTCTGTTGCCTGGAACAGAATTATGAACCCCTGGTGTAGATTACTGGTATTATTGACTGCTACAGTGACTATGAAGGATCACTTTTTTAAAACTTAATATCTGTGTAATGCATTTACTGTTTGAATATGGTTTATTTTTAAGGCTGCAAGTTTCTCACTTCAAAGTTTTTGGATTGGTATTTAATTTTTTAAATAAAAAAAAAATGTTTGTTTGTATTTTACTATTACTAATTTTGAGAGAATACTGAGATTGAAATATTTTGCTATATTGTACAGTTTGAATTACATTGCAAAAGTTATTTTGCATTGGACACGATGGCTTTAAAGAACTAGGCAAGGCTGACAGGCATTAGAGAATCAATCTATGCACAGTTCTCTGCACAGTTAAAAAGAAAATGAGGCAGTTTTATTCCTAATATTATTGATTATTATGAGCCACTTTAAACATTGCAAATACAGTTTGTACATTAACACTGCAATGTGCTTACAGGTAAATTAAAAAAACAAAATTATTAAATTAAAATGTGATGTACTTTAAAAAGATTAATGAAAATGGTACCATTCTGTACTTAAATTTAAAGTATTAACAAATAGTTTATCAAAAGAAATGAACACAGGCTATAAGTTTTGCTGCAAGTAACATGTGTAACATACTGCAAGTATTAATGTTAAGCACCGCACGCTTCAGCAATTGCAGGAAGCAGATTTGCTTTTAGCAGCTGATGACATGATGCACTTAATACACCAGTGTGATAGTACACTCCAGGGAACAGCCAATGCTTGTGGTCGTATGGGTAAAGGGTTAAAACATCTGTTCTAGGGCATCCCGGGGAGCAGTGAATAATGTGGTTGCTTGATTCAGTATCTGTTTCTATTCTTCTGAATGTGCTTTGAATGCACAAAAGTCTAAATGCTAAGGTAGTGAATAATTTGATAAGTTAAAATTGTTCGCATCAGTTGTTTTCTGGCAGGTACTTTAAGCAAGACATTAAAAGAACATTTCTTTTTTCATAACTGATTATAAACAAACAATGGTTATATTAAGCTATGTTTGTTATATTTACTTACCATTCTCTGTTTCAGGCCTTCCAGCGTTTGACAGACTACACCTTGCTGCCCACAGCCTGCAGTGAGGCCTCCAAACTCGGAGGAGCGCTGTCTTCCTTTTGTCTACTCATCAACAAAAAACACACCTATTGACAATCATTGCATAATCATCTTAGATTTGTGTTACATTTTTTTGTTCACAGTACCTTTACTTAAACAGTCATTACTGTGTGCAGTTATGGCAACATAAATGTGGCAGCCCAGTTAAAACTGGTTTGATATAGTTTGCAAATGCCCAGTTGTTTTTATGCAGTATGCTTTACTTTTGCATTCATCCTTAACACCTTAGAGTAGATGCACACGATGAGTGCTATAATAAATATAGCTTTGAAATAAATAACTGTTCACTGACGATGTAAATAAAGAGCTAAATAATAAGTTTACCCTAACTCCTCAATCTCATGTTGTTTTGAACTTATGTTTTTTGGGTCACACTTGACAATAAGGTTTCATTAGTTATTGCAGTTACTAACATAAAGTATGAATGATACTTGTACAGCATTTATTAATCATAGTTCAACATTTAATAATGTCTTATTAAAATCCAAATTCATGCTTAACATTTGTTAATGCACCATGACTTAACATGTTTCTTCCAAGTGTCCGCTTTACCCCACAGCCAAGAGACATTTGGTATAGTTGAATTGGGTAAACTAAATTGGCCATAATGAAGTTGTGTGTGAATGAGAGAGTGTACGTTTGCCAGTGCTGTGTTGTGGCTGGAACTGCATCCAGTTCATTCCGCTGTGGCGAATTCAGGGACTAAGCCGAAGGATACTGAGTGTAAAGTGTTACAGTTTTTTGTTCTAACTGATGCATTCTTTCATTCACTCTGACCTATAAGCTTAACACCAATTTACAACATTTTCTTTGATATTTTTTTATATTTTGACAGTCTTTAGAATTTGCCCCTCAGACACTCCTGTTGTCTCCATTTCTACATATAGCACAGGTCAACCGTGCACAAAAGAAATGGGTAATATGTAATGTGTATGGCCTTCTGTGTATGTCTTCTAATGGCCTGCTGCCTTGGTGTGATATACCCCCCCCCCCCCCCTCTCCCTTTTTGTTTTGTTTTGTTTTTTTGCTTGTCCTGTAATCCTCATAGACCTACATGATGTCTAATGTGTCATTTTCAAAATGTATTTTATAAGTATATTGATTGTTTCAAATTATTCCTGTTCAGATGACCTTAACTATTAATGTACAGGGTTCCTGTTCTCAGGCAACTGTCAAATTTCCAGACCTTTCCCTGACTACAAAGCTGAATATCCATGGTGAATAGCAAAACAAGACACCATTGGGCTTCACATAGTATTAAAATTATGGGAGCCTGAACATTATTTGCTTGAATGTAACAGTAATTATGAGAGCAAAAATATAATTTATTATAATTATCCTCAGATTTGGAAAACAAAGAAAGAAGAGCACTCAGTCTACAACCAGGATTTGAAGTGGCCATTTTAGCCAAAGCTCTTGAAATTAATATTTCACTGGCTCATTTGCCTTAAAATAGTGCTTAAAAACCAGGCAAAAGGTGAAGAAGAATAAAAAAAAAAACATGATACATATGGAAACTGCTATTCCTGATAATCCACGATTTGGACAAAAATATAAATATACAATTCTCTGACTTTTAATATCTGGAATAGACCATTTAAAATTCCATCATTTTTCAGAAATTCCATGACCCATAAATTAAATGTACTGTAAAGTTTGTCAGTAAGGGTTGTCGCTGGACAATGACAGGGGGTCGCTTGGTGATTTCCAAAAGTCAAATACATTTTATTAAACTATTAGAATTACAATATTTAGCCATAACCCACAGAAGATAAAAATGGTAGTTTTTAATAGAAAAAAATACAACAGCATACAAAAAAAAAGCCATCAGCCTTTAAGTTATTTTTTCATAGTAACAACACAGCAATAACGTCAGCTGCAGCAGATTGATTTTATAGCACCAGGTTAAACTTTCAGACACGTTTGTGGCAATTAAATACATTAAAAATAAATGCAGGCCACAACTGAACACTGAGAATGATCTCTGAGTGGCGGTCCTCATGTTTATAGGCCTATTGGTGTATGAGCAACGTTTGCATATTTATAACCACCCAAGAAAAATTTGTGGGTCGCAAGCATAGACTGTAAAATATAGGTCGCAAGTCACTGGGAACCCCTGACTTAGGCTACCGTGAATGGCAATCGACTGAAAGTTTTAGGCAAAGCATAATATCAATTTTGACCGCTCCCAGCACCCGTACCGTAAATATACGGCTAGACGTGCAAACAAACAAAAAGTACCGCTGGCCTCGCTGCGTATTTTCAACTGGAATGAACGTACTCCTTTCGTGAATGCGAATATATACGAAAAACACGGCTGTAAACATTAAACATGTGTTCCAGCGTCCACGCCCGAACGTTGACGACTTTCAACTGACCAAAATGCTTCAACTCAGAAGTTTTTGTTGTTTTCCATTTTGCCAGAGAAGTCGTTAGCATTCTATAATACCAAAAATTGGACTTCGTGCACAATCGTAGATTCTAGTTTTATATTTTGTCGTGAGTTACGAACAGCATAGAAAAATGATTTTAAAGAGAATACCTGCAAGAATGTGCTCTTCATTCATGATGAGGGTAAGTATTGTGTATCGGCATATATTGTGAGAAGGATTTTATCGGCACATGGTCGTAATGATTATTAGAAAAACTCAATGATTTATACATGTAGTTACAAATAACTTTTTTTAGAGTAGAGTATAAGGGAAGAGATTTAGTAAGTGTAACGTTATCAAATAAATAGTAATATCACCTTTAGTCACTTTGTTTTCGCCAGGCCGTGCTGAGACAGGCCCACTCCTCGGTCCCGTACCAGCCGGTTCCTCCGCTCGGCCAGACACTGCAGCGCTACTTGGCGGCTCTGGAGCCACTTTTGCCGGAAGATGAGCTCGAACACACTCGCAGGATCGTGCAGGAGTTTGGATGCACTGGAGGCCTTGGGGAAAGTCTGCAAAGAGAGCTGATTAAACGAGCAAAACATTCTCACAACTGGGTGAGTACAGCACTGAATAACCTGTGACTCAAATGTACCATTAAACAAATAAGGCTAACGTTACTTCGGTAACTAAATATCCTTGTGATACAGTTAGTTAGAAGCTTATTTGGACATTCAGCATTAACCTACTCAAATAATTGCTGGATTATATTACAGATTACATTTTATTATTGTTTTACTATAACAACAAATATTTATGAGGTACCTTTACTATAAATCCAGGGACGATTATGTGTATGTTATCGTTACATCCCTTAAATTATTCTATAATTCTGTCTTGATTAACTCACCTTTCACTTGTTTCAAACCTGTTTGAATTTCTTTCTCTGTTGAGAAAGAAGATATTTTCAGGAATGTTGAACCATTGACATCCATACTATTATCTTTTTCTATGATGAATGTCAGTGACTACCAGTTAATTTATTAAATAATTTGTATTTCCTAAATATAAGGGCAATGTAAGAAAATGGCGAAAATATAAACCATCACCGTTTGGGTGAGCCATCCTTTTAACATGTGCATCCTTGTTTTTTTTGTGTTTTAACTCCTTCAGAAGTTAATGAAAGGTTGCAAGAATGGTCAACAGTGTATGTGTAAGTGAATAAAAATAACTTAAAGATAGCGGACCTCATTTACCAACCATTTTAACCTGTTTTTAATCCAGACTGAAGCACTTTTCATGAAGATTTAGACATTAACTAATCTTTTTTTTTTTTTTTTTTAAGTTTCCTGATGTTAAAATAACATCGATAACACGACCTTGTCAACATCACATAAAAGTGTGGTTTTCCTTACCCATCAAATTGTTTGACAGGAGTGTATTAACATGCCTCTGTAGTAACACATATAAACGTATCCACAGAAAATGATCTGAAAAGAACCAGTGGACCTCATTCACCAACCATTCTTAACAAATCTAGTTTTAAACATGAAGTTTCGGACATTCACTAATGTTTTCTAAATTAAACTAACCGTTATAGCAGTTTTGTTCATTATAAGTTGATAAAAATTAATTGTAGTGTTTATTTTTAAAAAAAAAATAGTAAAAGTGTATATATTCATGCATTTTCCTGCATAAATGCAAGCACATTTTTCTGATTGGATAGCTATTCAATTGTGAATTGGTCAGATGTAAATGCATATATATCTGATCACTAAATAAACTTCAGGAGGTGGTCTGGACTCACTACATACAGAACTGGACAGGTTTAAACAGATCTGGTTGTTAAAACCACATTCTACATTTTACTTCCAAAATAAAAAATAAAAATAAAAAAAAAGGTTTTGGAGATTGACAGTTTGGGATGTGTTTGTTTATTGCGAATGCTAAAATAATATTAAATGGCAGCAATGACAACTGCTATGTATCATGCACCTGTGATGCCTCTGTGAGTGGGGAGGGAAAATAAGTTTTTTCGTTTCTTAATTTACAAGGGAACAATCTTTTGTTTTTGTGGGAGTTGGTTATACACAAATGAATGTAAACCATTTACTGTTTTGAACATTGTCTTGCACATATCAGTATGACAAAATAGATTACTTTAGCCTAATGACAGTATTTTTGGAGCACGCCTTGTGAGCTTGTGAAGATGTTTTGCTGAAACACAAATTAAGTACAAAGCCTATAATATATTTTGTTTGTGTTTTTATCTTTTCCAGATCTCAGATTGGTGGGTACAGTGGGCATACCTGGAATGCAGGCAGCCTTTGGCAGTGCATTCAAATCCAGCCATTTCTTTGCCAAAACGTGACTTTACAGACTGGAGAGGTCAATTAGTGTATGTGACAGCCAGATTCCTTACATTTAAACAAACATCTTTATAGATTTACTAATAGGAAAGTCCTCATCATTTTTCCTTTCCTTTCAAGTGGTGCTAAAATAATATGTTGCACATTTGAAATGTGTGTTTCAGTATCTGAAGCATGTAAGTTGTATAATGTTTTCATGTTTAATCTATATTTGTTTCACATCAATATATCTAAATTGTTTCTTGTCCAGGTTTGCATCAAAGTTAATAGCTGGTGTGCTCAATTTCAAAGCTGAGGTGGACAGGTTTGTCACTTGAATTTATGTCTGGAATTTACAACATCAGCTTACAGTGGTTACACATTTATGTCAGAGCATTTGTGCTAATTTAACTGCTAACCTTTAACTAACACTTGCATGATTCAGTCAAGCAGTGCCAAACTTGATAGCATGCTGTTATTTCTTAATATATCATACTGTGCCTGTCTGAACCTTAATATGATTTATTCTCTCATCCAGTGGCAAGCTGGCCATAGAGTACATGCGTGGAAAACCATTATGTATGGAATTATTTCCTAAGTTGTTCTCCTCCTGTCGAATCCCAGGACCCAAACATGATCTTGTTGTTCATTATGGACGCCCACGTCGTGGCCCAGCTCATATTACTGTGGTCAGGAACTACCAGGTAACCTAGTTTCTCTCGAGCAATATTTGAGCCTCCTGGGATTGGCAGTAGTGTAAAAATGACCTCAGCTAAAGCAACAGGGTTTTCTTGGAATAGTGGGGTTTTGATTTGAAATATGAGCAGGTCACCGTTCATTATTACCTGTGCATACAAAGAAGGAATCCCAGTGTCACATGCGAGGATACTGCCAGGGATAGTTCATTGCCTTTTATCAAAGCAGCTGGAATAACAGTGGACTGTAAAAGAGAACAAGATCTAAGTAACTTTTTTTTTTTGAGTAAAAGTACAATTTCGCTGTAT